>NC_089875.1:16265249-16537749 GCF_040182565.1 Anser cygnoides
AATATTAAAATATTTTTCAAATTTTGCTTAGTTTTTGGCCTCAGTAGCAACCAGTACAAATGTGTTTCATGGTTTAATTATATACTTGATAAAAAGGAATATCCCCATACAGATTTGAATCAGCTTTCTTTCAGTTTCTCTTAATATCTTTCTCACAAGACACGGAATAATAACTTCAAATCTATTCTCCTTTACACTAACCTGTACGTCTGAGTTTTTTTGATGGGGGTGTTTGTTTTTTAAATGCTCATTCATATGACTCTTCTTCAAAAAGAAAACTTTGGTCTTTTCACTTATTAATAAGAGACCTTATAATATTCCAGCTTTCTCATCAATTCTCCTCTCCTATTCCAGAACCTGTTCTGAAATTTGGCAATATTGTTTTTGAAAAGGGTTGCCAAACACTTCAGCAAACTTTCTGGATGAGGCCATACAGTATTATATATAGTGGCATTATGTTATTACCCAGTATTGCTCTCCAATAAATTCTTTATACATCCCCAAAAGATAGCCAGCTTTTCTGAACAGCAAATTGAGAAAGTATCTTTAGCTGTAGGTTAATAATTTTCTCAGGTTTGTCACCTAAATTGATAGTTAACATAATGAGGGAGAAAATTGTTAACACACTCCATATTATGCTCAGTTGAAGTGCTTAATGTGCTTATATCCTCTGTTATGTTTATATTTGAATTTCAAAATATTTTATCAATAGATTTGTGCATATTCAAATGAAGGAAAAGTTTATATGTTATTCAAAAGTACCTATTAGCATCTATGTGGACATCTGTGGACTTAGGTGAAGGTTCAGCAAAGCATACTGTGAAAAACAAAAAACAATCAAACAAAACATTAAAATACAAAAAAAAAATCTATTTTAAAAGTAAACAAAGTTAAACCTAGGAAAAAGGAGAACGTGGAAAAAAAACTTTATTAATAGAAAGTAAAATGTTTTAGTAAATCAATTAAAAGGAAACAAAAACTAAACTGGAGGATTATTGCTCATCTAACAAGACAATTCAAGGGCAATTACAAGAGATCTTTCAAAACAAGGCTTTTCCAAAGTGTAACAGGGAACTTAAGATCACTGTGCAAACTTTTATCTTTCTTAATTCAACTGTATGAGAAAAAAAATATTTTTGGAACAAAGTACAATTATAACCATTTTTATGCCTCATATCAAAGTGATTATCACTTTGCGGAGACTTGAAGCTTACTTTCTTCATTCAACAATAAACCTCTCTTAAACCAAGAGAAAGACACTAATAGATGGGATTTTACATTCCTCTCTTTCATTCCGAACCATGTCACAGTGAGGTTCATTTACTCATGTGGTGTTTAGATTATGCTCTTCCTAAGTTTTCATCTCAGTCTTCCTTTCCTTTAAATGCAGCTTTATATGGTCAGAACATGTGTTCTATGAACTCTCTATCCCAAATAGGAAGTATCTGCTTCTAAATCCGAAGTGTTACAAAGCCAGGCAGCTCAGTTCTGGGAGTGGCATTTCTTTTTATGCCCCACAAAATTAGACTGCCAAAGGCTTTACACACTGAGCAGAGTAATTCACTCTATAAAGGAATGAATCATTATGCTGACTTCTCAATACTTTTCATAAAAATTATGTTTGTTTTTTTTACAAATGTGCTTTATGGACAATCATAGAATGTCTACAGGTAGCAACTAAAGAGCTTTCAATGGGAAAGAATTAAGTCAGTGCTACCCCTGGAGTGCTAATGAGGTAAAAATGTGCTGAATGTTCATAGTTTCATTGAAATGAACATATTATGCTTGCTACAGGTGCACAACGCTAATTTGATTTTTGGGCAAACCATGATCAATTTGCATAATTTTAACATCCTGAAAACTGCAAACATCAGGAAAATCTGTGTGCTTCTCTGCTTGTGGCATTAAGTCATTGAATGCCTAAGAATCAATATAAACTCTTAGAATCAGAAGGGAAATCCTACTGGAGTCCTTCGTTAGCTAAATTATAGGATCAAAGGTTTGAGGCATACCGCCCAAATCTTTTGTCTATAACTAACATAACTAAGGTAATTTCACTGTCTGCAGGACCATAACTATTTTTTCTGACCCAACAATACTTTAAAATTGGCAATTACTAATGATCCATCCACTTGGAAGACATTGCTATATGCTTATATGATAAATACAGAACTCAAACTAAACAATATCTTGTAGGCAGGTTGTGGAGTAATTTCAAGTTTCCAATTTGCCTTAGCAATAATTGAATGTGATACAGCCCATAAATCTTTAAAGTAAAAGCACAATATTGTAATTACTTCATATTTTTTACCATTTGTCAAGTTAAATGCTTCTACATATGTTGAAATAACCTGAAATAAACACAGTAAGTAGATGAAGACACATTTTCCATTGGTCAGTATATCCAAAGAAGTTTGTGGCTGAGAGGATGTATAAAGAACTCAAAACAAATGAATACAACATTGAGAAAATATGAATACACATCACAGAAAAACAGCATATCACATACTAGAGAATAATTACAAAGGAGTACTCACAGTTCAATCTGTATCGTTAACACTTTCTTCAAATGATTGGGTTGTGCAGATTGGGTTATCTGGCTATGGAATGATAAAATTTTGATTTAAAAAAAAAAAGAGTTTACTGAATACATCAGAGAACTTGATTCTGTTGTCTAAAATAAACAATTATTTGACTTTTTTTACTGCCACTATATAAGTCTGTGTGAAATTTCTGTTTTTCCTATTGCTTTGGTAACTGCATAAATGCACCCCGAAATCAAAAGCAGTTGTCAGCACAGATTGTGGTCACAAAATGGCTGGAAAGAATCAGATAAAGAGCAAGACCAAAAAACAACTCCAAATTGAGTATGGCAGAGCAAGGCAAACAGTTGAAACAGCAACAGAAAAAACAGAGTATAGATCAAAGATTACATGAAGCAAACAGTAACTTGTCAGTGTTAAGAACACAACTGCAATATACATCCTTCCATCAGAGAAGCATGTTTCTTTGTGAGAGACAAAAACATTCCAGATCCTGCAGAAAACTTTGAATATTCATATTGCATAGAAGGAGTAATTTACTCGATTAAGAAAACAGTCTGTCCTGGATTCTAGTTTGTTTTGGTGTTTACAGGTGGCACTAGAAGGAACTATGGAGCTAGAGCCAAAGTGTTTGAATGCTACTTACAATCTGTTGTATTAACATGTTCAGCACTGATTGCCTAGGATGTCAGACCAAAAACATCAAGTCATCAAAACCTCATCTCCTTCTATGATTGGGTGACCTGCCTGGTGGATGAGTGAACACCTGTTGACATAGTCTACCTAGACTTCAGCAAAGCCTTTGACATGGTCTCCCATGGTACTCTCCTGGAGAAGCTGGCAGCCCATGGCTTGGGCAGGTACACTCTTCGCTGGGTCAAAAATTGGCTGGATGGCCGGGCCCAGAGAGTGGTGGTGAATGGAGTGAAATCCAGCTGGTGACTGGTCACCAGTGGTGTTCCCCAGGGGTCGATGTTAGGGCCCATCCTCTTTAATATCTTTATTGATGATTTGGATGTGAGAATTGAGTGCACCCTCAGTAAGTTTGCAGATGACACCAAGTTGGGGGGAATTGTCAATCTGCCGGAGGGTAGGAAGGCCCTGCAGAGGGACCTGGACAGGTTGGATCGACGGGCAGAGGCCAATGGGATGAGGTTCAACATGGTCAAGTGGCGTGTTCTTCATTTCCGCCACAACAACCTCATGCAGCGCTACAGGCTTGGGACAGAGTGGCTCAAAAGGATCTGGGGGTGTTGGCTGACGCTTGCCTGAACATGAACCCTCAGTGTGCCCAGGTGGCCAAGAAGGCCAATGGCATCCTGGCTTGTGTCAGGAATAGTACAGCCAGCAGGAGCAGGGAGGTGATTGTCCCATTGTATTCTGCTCTGGTGAGGCCGCACCTCGAGTACTGTGTTCAGCTTTGGGCCCCTCACTACAAGAAGGACATTGAGGCCCTGGAGTGTGTCCAGAGAAGGGCTATGCAGCTGGTGAAAGGCCTGGAACGCAAGTCCTGTGAGGAGCAGCTGAGGGAACTGGAGTTGTTTAGTCTGGAGAAGAGGAGGCTCAGGGGAGACCTCATTGCTCTCTACAGCTACCTGAAAGGAAGTTGTGGGGAGCGGGGGGTTGGCCTCTTCTCCCAGATAACCAGTGATAGGGCTAGAGGGAATGTCCTCAAGTTGTGCCAGGGGAAGTTCAGGTTGGAAATCAGGGGACATTTCTTCTCAGAAAGAGTAGTCAGGCATTGGAACAGGTTACCCAGGGAGGTGGTGGAGTCACTGTCCCTGGGGGTGTTTAAGGAAAGTTTGGACGTGGTGTTTATAGATGGTTTAGTGTGGCGTAATGACCACACGGATACCAGAGTTTCTTTTAGGATCAGTAACTCCTTCTACCTTTTTTGAGGACAGGCTTCCTGCTTATACCATTAGCTCTACAAGTGGTACTTTTCCACTAACTATTCATTGGTTAACAACTTTGCCCGGCAACAGCAAACATTTAGCAACTTCCATGTCTTAACAGTTGGAGAACAAGCAATTTGAGAAGGCAAGGCCTCTCCTGAATCACCCTTCTTTGTTCCTTCTGATTTGTTTACATTCCTCATGGCTTCATCATCAGGAGTCCGATTTCATCACCAACCAAAGGGCTTGTCGACCCCCATGGCATAAGATGCCCAGGTATTTACGATTTGTCCTATACCTCATTATTTCTTTTTTGACCCCAGGCAAAATGCTCCATCATCAGGCAACTTTGATTTGTTTCCTTGTACCTAGTTTCTACTTGTCTTTTAATTATTGTTGTTTATTTCTTGCTCCTCACCCCTCCTTCATCCTGTTCTTGATTTCCCACAATAACGTTTTCTTTTGTAACTTTGGTTGCTCACTTTTTTCTAACCACTTCGACTACAGTGACTGTATTCTCTCTAACTGTCTTCTCTGATGATTTTCAGTTTGTCTTTCATTTGGGCCTTGGAATGTTATTGGACCTTTGTTTGCCTCCTCTAGTCTACTACTTTCTTCTGCACTATCTTAGAAACACCTGAACTATTAGAGCTAAGATAACACTGGACTCTCAAGACCGATTGTGGGGACTAAACAAAAATAAACTGAATGAAGCTTTTAAACTAATAGTAATTACTACTGCAATTTCTTGGAAAGGCAACTCTCACATCCCTTAGTGAAAGGCATCTCAACAATAAAACTGTCCTGAAGGGTAAAAATGCTAGCCATCTGACACACTGTGGTATTCCCTTAGTGAATCTCTTAAGCAGGTTCATCATTTACGGTTTAAACGTTGATGATCTCAACTACCTATCTGCAGCTTCATACCACAAATATTCCTCTGCTTTGATGCCTTAGTAATTTTCACCAACATTAACAATTACAGCAATTTTTGAATCAGAGGATATCTTCTGATTACTAGGAAATTATACCCTTATGAAAAGTAATGTATTTTTAGTATACTTGGCACACTTTTAGTAGAGCTAAGTATGTGTAGAATACTTGAATTATAGCAAGTATACTCATTTTTCATAAGTGTAGAGTGACACATTATAAAACAAATTATTATAATCAGAGATTTTCTTGAAGCTATCAAAGGGCTTGATTCAAAATGGGATAAGTTCTTCCTAGTACCCTCAGCCCACATTAGAGGGTAGTGGGAACTGAGGGCACTCAGCACCTTCAAGGGAAGTTCCCATGTAAGATCCAATCCTGCAGCTGTGCAAGATGCAATTTCTTTGATTGCTTCTACTAATTTGCATACTACATCTATGATTTGGGCACACAGATAATTCACACTAGAATATCCTGTCATTCTGCCAGCCTTATAGACTTGTTATACATTGTTTTTCAATTTGCAAGGTCTTTGGAAAAGAGCTTCTTGTTTTATCTAGGCAGCTCCTGCCATCCTAGGATAGAGGATGATGAGGTGAAGACTGGTGATGATGAATGGATTTCATGAAAATTTATAAAAATGACACACAAATGACACTTAAAAATTTAACGTTAATTACATTGGTTACATATGAGTCAGAATTTAGTCAGACTTAAAAAGGAATTATGAGAAATTATGAGTAACATTTATAAAAGACTGTTAAATATTAAGAGTTTTGAAAGTAATATTAAGCAAAGTATTTTGGGGTTTAAAATATTCTCAGATTCAAATTAATCCCAGTTCTGTTTGCTGTGGGATTTCTTAAAGATTTCTTTCAAGCATATGATTCCACAGAATGTTACAGACGAAATAAGCTTCGAAGTACTTAGTGGACACTGTCCACTTAATGACAACATGCAAAAGATTGTTGTTCTCTTCAATTCTTCTTTTCTAAGGGGTTGCCTACGCTTTACTTCTTAAAAGCTGTTATAAAGACATAAAAAGCAAACATTTGAACTAAAGAAGACTCACCTGTTCAAAAATCATTTATTTTCTTAAATTTTTGCAATCAAAAGCATTAATTGGCACCTCCCTCCAGAAGTGGGGAAAGGGAGAGAGAGGTGCTAATCCCTTCCCCCAGTAATCAGTTATAGGAGTTGTGGGAACAGCACAAAGCTGTGCCAGGGAGATTTAGGCTGGATATTAGGAAAATATTCTTTATAATGAGCATGGTCAAACACTGGAATGGGCTTCATAGCGAGGTGGCATTAATAATATGTTTTATCTTTTGGTTAGCACTGAAGTGGTCAGGCAGTTGGACTTGATGATCTTTGTAGATCCATTCCAACTGAACTATTCTATTCTATTCTATTCTATTCTATTCTATTCTATTCTATTCTATTCTATTCTATTCTATTCTATTCTATTCTATTCTATTCTATTCTATTCTATTCCATTCCATTCCATTCCATTCCATTCCATTCCATTCCATTCCATTCCATTCCATTCCATTCTAATGCTATGCTATGCTGTCCTGTCCTGTCCTGTCCTGTCCTATAATTGCATGGTGTTTACATGTATTATTTCTAAATTCAAGCCTGTCATGGAAGTCCTTGAGATGTAGCTGTCACCATGCATAAATATTTGATATGTTATTTCATGTTACCACATCATATTCACAGATTAAAAAAAAATAAATAAAAAATAAAAAAAGCTTTTTTTTTTTTTTTTGAGACCTGAACATAGGGGATACTTTTAAAATTAGTAATTTTTGATCTCTGCATTTTTGAGACTAGCCTCTTGAGACAATTTCACATCAACCTTACCAATCTCTGCATTTTTGAGACTAGCCTCTTGAGACAATTTCACATCAACCTTAACAAGCTGTTCCGTAAAAAAACTTCTTCTATAACAACCTTCTCATTAACAATTAATATCAAACTAAATATGCTTTAGAAGCCAGTGGACTTACCACTGTTCTCTGTTTTACCATGCTTTTCCCAGTTGATTTATAGTGGTTGTCAAATCCAAATGTATATAGTGAGAAGGATGTTTTACACCACTTTGACTTTCTTCATGGAGCTTCAGTGAGAAAACCATTGCCACTTGTATTGTATCATAATCTATTCTAGAACCTACTCAAGATTCATCAACAGGACTATCTGAAAAATGACTTTCTGTACCGCTCATAAGAGCTAATATGGGGCCTTTCATTACAGATTTCTCCTGGTGATGTGTACTGTTGTGTCCATCAACCCTTGTGCAAGGAGGGAGTTAGAACTGTTATGTGCAAAAGTATCTGTTATGTGCAAAAGTATGTGATATCTTCAGGTTTGAGTTTTAGAGCCATCAAACTTCATGATGTTTTTGTCACTAGTTTTCTTTTTAAATGCACTTTATGGAAAATTAAAGTCCTGGTAGTTCCTTTGTTCTTTACACTGCATTTTCCTCCATGATGATTATGTTGTACTAATACAATTATCTTCACACTCAGTTTTCCTCTCATTTCATGAAAAAACCCTCACAGGTTGGATATGCAAATACCAAAAAACTTCCAATTCAATATTTCACGTTTTATAGATATAGATACCATTGATACTTATGGTTTGCACAGGTCTATTTTTCTTACAGCTTTAAACAGTTCTCTGCAATGAAGCTACCATGCCAAGAAAAATGGCATTTATATTTACCTAGAGGATCAAATGGGGATTTTCATCAAGATGTTACTTGTTACTGTTATATTCTCTTGAATATGCTTCATGTTAAGTTTTTGCTATTACAGTAAACATAAGGAAGCAGTGATGTTCAGAAAAATGTGTAAGTCTTGAAATGGTTTGTGGTCAACTGAGATTTTGAACTTACCAAGTCCACAAATATCTTCTGATTAACAACATGCCTACAAATTTTCTAATCATGTTAGATTTCTTTGGACGTTAGACTTTCTTTGGACAAAACTACTTTTATAGTCCCAAAGCCACATATAAAGATTCTCCAATGATAAATGATTCTCCAATTTTCTCAGTTGGAATATTAGATCACTAAACACAAGTGACACCTTCTGAAATAGCAGAAGACTTGGAAGTATCATTAAATGCACTGGCATTAAATGCACTGGGTATAAGGTCAATAAATATTTTAAATCCTCATAAGTATGCTCTTTTACTTTATTATTTTTCAGAATTGGTTTCAAGCAAGATTTTAAAATCTTGATCCTCCAAAGTTAGGCATAAGCAAGCTCCAAATATGCATTTTCCAGAGAAACTATCAAATTCAATTCACGCGTAGTTAATTGTTTCTTGGTTCTCTTTCCTGAATTCAGTCATACACCGGAATCAAATACCTCCAGTACTGTATTTGATTATGTGCTGCAATTTGTTTTGTTGAATTGTATAGTTTTGTCTCTCTCTTTTAGTTCAAGATTTTCAAGTACTTCATTACACGTATCTTTTACTTTCTTCTTACTTTAGATCTACCCATACTTTCTTCACCCACACCTGAGACTGACCAGTAATGTAGCAATTAATATGCAGAAATTATGTCTTTCTTTCCTCATATTTCTTTAAACCTCACTGGCTGTATACAGATACAGATACTAGTTCTGCTATACCTGTCTGTGTTTTGTCTGTTTTCCACTCTAGACCAACTTCAAAAGATACCAATGAATCATTAAAAAAAAAGAAAAAAGTTGCTGAATGTCTTCTATGAGAACTTGTATTCAAATAGGCAATGGGTCAGCTTTGTATTGGGCCTGAAGCTCTTCTCAAAGATTTAGTTTTTTTTGTAGAAAGATTACTGATAGTAGTTCCAGAAAAGGGAAGGACGTCAGAAATGTGGAATGCTTATAACCACAGCAGAGCTTTGAGGTATCCCCAAAACCTAACTGCCCTGTTTATTGAATGTTACCCTGGACCACTCCAGCAAAGAAACAGATTTTCTCTCTCTAAAATCTTTAAAACAATTCCTGCTGTCTCTGTCACAGAAATAACTTTCTCCCTCCTCATATCTTTCTCACGCCTACCTAGATAACCAATGTTCTCCAGAAAGACTTTTAGTTTGATTTTAATTCTTGTGGGCTTTTTTGTTTATTTGTTTGTTTTCTCAGCAGAATGATCCATATTCCTTATGCACCTCCTTGGCTGTGTGCTTACTTCTTATTAGCTCTGACAGCCATGCCAATTGCATGTACATGCCTAAAAGACAGCTCCAGCACTCACTTCAACTTGCCAACAAATCTCTTATTTAAAATCACAACTGTTGGACAATTTCACATACGTACCTTTTAATGACTCAAAGGCACTTTGTTCTGACAATATACATCCACCCAAAAGATCTCAAACTTGCAAGTTGTATAATGTACTACATTCCCTTTGACAGCATATATGATTGGGTTGTTTCCAAGAATATCATTACTGCTGTTATCTCTTTACTGTTCAAAATCTATAAATATTTTGGTGTAACACACAACATTATTTTATGCAGTAGAAAGTCAGGCTTCTGTAAGGCCATGTGCTTCTTACAAGATATTCCATACACTTGTCAAACTGAGAGACCTGTGAAGAGAGATGGTTTGGGATTCACATTTCTTCTTTATTTTTATTTTTATTTTTATTTTTATTTTTATTTTTATTTTTATTTTTATTTTTATTTTTATTTTTATTTTTATTTATTTTTGTGCTGCTTCAGAATGAATCAACTATTACACCACATGCTGCAACAATTGCTGAGAATGCCAAAAGTAATACATTTTTTTTTCTAAAACTCAACCAAAACCACCATTAAATTAAGGAAATCTCCCAACATCTCCCTGTATCTTCCCAGCTCACTTAATGTCTCATCACTTTCTTTCTTTGTAGGCTCTTCCCATATATTCTCCCACTGTGGCAAGCTTCTTGCTACAGATTTAGAGAAATATGAACATCCTCTGGCTACAGGTGGCACAACTGATCTGTCCCCCTGTTTGAAGGTGGAAGAAACCTCCACCTGTGCCAGCACATCTATGCAGATAACTGACTGCCAACATGGACTGGGCTTTGGTTTTGACATTGCCTATCAAAGAGCATGTGCTGCTTTATTATGTGTTCACCATGAGCTAAATAAAAATTAGGCGGCAGTTAGAAAACACTATTTTTTTACATAATATATAAGTACTAACATATCAGGTTACAATTTTGCTCCTTTAAAAATGTGTCTTTTTGTTATATTGAAGCCTACAATTTATATGCTTTTCATAGCAGGAGATATTTGCTCCTTGCTCTGTTCACATAGGTCAAGTTACTAGAATTGTCAAGAGAAATTCTCACTCTATATTTAAAAATAAGTGGATATGGATATCATCTGGCTGAATAAAAAGGAAGTCTGATTATGCTGTATGTACTGAAGATACATTGCACATCTAGCAAGTTTTTATTCTTGTTCCTTAACATGTTGCTTGGTTACTTCATCAAACTTGTCATATGGGAGAATGCCTGTTTCATTAAAAAAAAAAATAAAAGAAATCACAAGGCTAACTTCTCTGGGACTGAGGTGGGAGAACAAGGGTTGTTTTTTTTTTTACATTTACTTCTGAAGTTTCAGTTCAAAACTAAATTGTTAATGGCTGTTTTCAGCCCAGAAAACAACAAGTATGGCTGCACACACCACTCTCAAGGGATTCTGGGATGCCTAATGCTGGAGTGCCCTTGTGACTCTTTTCAGTTTAACAAGCATAGCCCATATTTTCAAGAGCTGCCAGGACCTTGGCAAACGCTACAAACAGATCACAATCATCGTCTTTGTGTATGCCCCTGAGTACAAAGCTTGAAGGCCGCCATCTAGAAAAAAATGAGTACGTTTGGTATGACCAACTAGCTTCCAGGCAGATAAAAACAATCTTAAGAAGCATTAAATTTCCTGAATAGTTTGCAAGCGTGGGGAGGCAGCATACATTGAGATGGGTTTAAAACTACACCAGGGAGATTGCTGGCTTTCCAAAAGACTTTTCCTGTGGTCCAAAAGGTAAAATGTGGTCGGAAGACCGTACTTTCATATTCCCACAGCCTTTGCAGACTCCTGCAAGCTTCACATGTGGAAACAATGGAAGGCCCCCATCGCCCCACACAAAGAAGTGGCTTGGCTGGGGAGGTGGCAAGGAAGCCACATCTGCAGGGGGGAGAGATGGGGCACGGTGGGCACCTCTGCCACGGCACGCAAAGGAAATCGCTGCCCCCAGCCTCACTCAGGAGAAGGACCGAGGCTCCCCCACCCACCCCCGTTGCCCATGCCTGCCCTCCCCTCCCCAGCCCTCCAGACCGGCAGAGGCGACCCCTCCCTGGGCCGTGCCCCTCTGCGGCGGCGTGGCCCTGAGGGGCGGCGGTGCCGAGCGGGCCTTTTTGCGAGGGGATGTAGGGATTTTTGGGGGGTCTGCAGCGACCGCGGCACCGCCCCCGGCGGGCAGACGGGCGCGGCGGCGTCACGCGGCGGAACCGCCCCCCGCTCCCGGCGGCCGCCCCCACCCGCCGCCGCCGCCGCCGCGCACCCGCAGCATCGCCCGCTCCGTCGGCAAGCGGCAGAGGCAGCCCCCGGCTGGCCGCGCCTTCCCCGGCCCGCGGCACGCCGCGCAGGTAAAGGCGGAGCGGCGGCGAGGAGGACGAGCCCCGCTTTACGGAGCCGGCGGCGGCGGAGGAGGAGGAGGAGGAGGAGGAGGAGAAGAGGAGGAGGAGGAGGAGGAGGAGGAGGAGGAGGCGCGAGAGGCTGGTGGGTTTGCATGCGGCGTTGTGGAGAGGTAGATGGCGGGGAGAAGAGATGGTGGAGCGGAGGGAGAAGTTAAAGGTTGGATGCGGTAATTTATTATCCCTTGCAAAAGCGGGTGGGGGGTGGGATCTGCGAGGCTTAAGGAATAAAATCGATCTGCTGCATGTTTTCCCTGGCGTGAGATGCTTCGGTGAAATGCGAATACGGGGCAGCGACGGGAATGAATATCGCAATATGATTGTTATTTCTCGGCGGCAGCCTGGAAAAGGCGAGGGGTTTGTGCAGGAAGTGCATGGATAATTTGGGACATTTTCTATTGTGAGCCAAAAGAATGAAGGCAGCCGGCTTCCTTGATATGTGTTTGGAACTGTTCAGGTTCCTGCTGATGGTATGCATTTTTGAGGGAGTGGAAATTATATCATGAACGTATTAAAATAAATACGTTTGCAGGCTGGAAAGGTAGCAAAATCGATCATTCCAGCCGCCAAGGAAAGAATTTGATTCTAGAAATTACGTAGAAATGAAGGGAAAAGATTAATGAGGCTGTTAAGTCTGCTTTTGAATTAGAGCGCTTCTCCCTTTGGCTGCAGCAAGGTTGTTTTTCAGATCCTTTTATTTCATCCGGTAATTTGTGAACTCTCTGGTCTTCCCCGCACCCAGAGACAATGCCGTGTATTTTATACAATAAGGATTCTGCCAAGGATTGTGCATGCCAACCGACCTGGCATTTATTAAGGATTTATTGACCTATGGGTGTCTCTCTCTCTCTTTCTAATTTGAAAAGGCTCAATCGGGGCACCTGTGACTAAATCATAATTTTTAAAGAAAAAATGGTTGTAGGGGGGTTGGGGAAGCATATTAATTGACTGGTGAGGCACTGGATGCAATAGCTACATTTATGTTGATTTGTGTGGATTTCTCACATGTGTATACATACGTACATCACCGGGAGGGATATCTGGTAATTTAGACCCCATTTGAGACATATATATATCTTAAAAAAATTGTCCTCCTTTGAGAATGAGTGTCCCTCTGCTTTGGAAATGACTAGACAAGACAGTGCTGTTTATTGACAGTGTGTGTAAATTATATCAGCAGTAATAAATAGGCAATTGTTATTTTTTTTTCCTTGGGTCTTTTCTCTTTGCTTTTCAATCTTTCCATTTTTTTCCTTCCTTTTTTTTTTTTTTTCTTCCTTTCTTTCTTCCATTCCCTCTTTGTCTCTCCTGTGATTTTTTTTTTTTCCTCTTTCTCTCTCTTGCTGGTGCTCTGCGTGTGAGTGAGAGGGGAAGGCAGGCGCGCCGCAGACAGAGGCAGGCAGCGGGCAGGGATGCTCTCGAGGTGGGATCCCCGCTCGGCGGCTCTCCGCGGACACCTGTAGGGATCGCTCTGGCACGCACGGCGGGCGCGCACACACTCACACGCACACGCCCGCGCGCGCGTTCCTGCCTGGCTCCCCTCCCGGCGCACACCACAGCCTTCTGCCACCCTCCTGCCGTGCTCCGCAGCCGCACTCGCACCTTTGCCTCTTCCCTCCGTGCTCCCCCGCGCAGGCACCGTGCGCGCAGGGAGCCGCGCCGCCCCGCTCACCTGGCGCCCCCGGCCTCTGCCGCATGCGCTCCCCACCCGTCTTCCCCCCTGGGGCGCCCAGATCCCCGCTAACCTTTCCGCTCCCCCCTCCCTCCCCCGCCCCCTCCGGGCTGTGCATCCCTCGCCTCTTCCCCGGGCCTTAACCCCCCGAGATGCACACCATTTCCCACGCCGGCAACCCGTCCGCGCACGCCGTGTGCCCCCCAGGACCCGCCCCGCCGCATCCCATCGCACCCCACACCCCCTCCCGCTCCGCCGGCTTTCCCTCCGCCGCAGCGGGTACCCGCGGCCGCCCTCCTTCCCCCTCCCCTCCTCCGGTGCACCCACTCGTGTGCGGCCCACCCCCCCCCGGCACTCACGTCCCCCTGTCGGTGCGGAGGCTGCGGGGCGGGGGCCGGTGCGGAGCCCCCGGGTGCCGCCGCCCCGTCGGGGCCGCGTAGGGCGGAGCTGTTCCGGGTGCTGAAGCCCGGAGCGGTGCCTGCTGCGGAGCGGCGGCGCGGTGCTGTGCCGCCAGCCCCCGGCACCCCGACGGCGGCCACCGGCAGCCGGGTGGCTCTGGATGAGCGAGGGTGGGCCTGGGGGGAGGCCGCGGGTAGCCCGGTTCCCTCGACGGGCCCTGGTGGGCACCGCGTTTTTCGGAGGAGCTGCCGGATATTTGATGTCGAGAGGTGGAAAACCTGGGTCTCTCTGATGCCCTGCAGTGCACGGTGCTGCCCGGTGCTGGTTGGCACGGCTGGGCTCTGCCCGTGAAGTTTTGGGGGGGGGGGGGTGGTTCTTGCTTTCCTTTCGCTGCTCTTGCCGCCTCGCATGTGACAAATAATAAAAATAAACGTGTTGACATTTAGAGGAATGAAATTAAATATAAAGAGAGAGTAGGAGGTGACTTAGCGGCTCCGAACGTGTCAGGTGCAGGCAGCTGAGGTGTGTGCCTGTTTTCGAGCAGGTTTTTGCTCTGCCAGGCTCGTCCCTGCCCTCCCGCCCTCCCCCACCAGCCCAGCAAAGGGCTTGGCAGCCGTTCTGGATGTGATATTCTGCCTAAGTGCTGCTGGCTAAGAAGTGGGAGGGAGGTGAAGGGGAAGCAGTGGGTGGGGGAGGTGTCGGAGATCCACTCCTCCATCAGGAGAGATCTGCTAATACATACCTTCCAGAAAAGATACCGCGGCTTGGGGGAGAAAAATAGAGAGGGGAGCCTCTCTGCTGAAATGCTTTGAATGCAGAGACCTCTTCAGAGGAAGAGAGTGAACTGTGGCATATATATGATTTTTAAAACGGAGTGTCCTTTTAAATAAGGGCAACTGAGTAAACATACATAAAATGCTGCAACCCATTTCAGAAGACTAACACCTGGGATTAGCTGATCTGCATTGTGAATAATGTCAACATCAGAGCTGTCTTGAATTGGATTTTCCCTGCCATAACAGAGAATATCAGCAGCAAAAGAAACCAGGTGGCAGGGAAAAATGTGGTTTGAAATTTTCAAAAAGACTTCTAAGAAACCGTTGCAATTCTTTCCACACCCCATGAAAATAAACCAGTAGGTGTGCCACATACGGCGAAACCTGCCAGTTCCTGCTGGGAGCTCAGTCCACTTTATATGTTTTTGAGCTGTAGTAGAATGAACTAGAACCAGGCTTGGTACCATCATCTGCATTAATAGGACCCTATAGCTTCACAGGTGCAGCTATTTCTATAAATAAATTAAACCAAATAGCAGGATAAATAAAATCTCTTCAGGAACCTTTTCTTTTGAACATCAGTATTGTAATAATAAAATATGCTACTAAAATATTTCAAAGTTTTGGAATGGTAAGTAGTTTACATATAGATTATTCCATAAAAATGCAATCTAGTGTAAGCATATACTTAAGATTTAAGTTTAGCACTGCACGTTATTATGATTTCTCAGTAACTCCAAAATTACAGCAGCAGCAGTTCATTTTCCTAACGTTGAACAGCAGTTCAAATAAAAAATTAATCACAAATGTACACTATTGATCAACTTATGATTTAATACATTATTAGTCATCATTTCTTATTATTCTGTTTCAATTCCTTGCAGATTAGAAACAAAAACAACAGAGGAATTCACCCCCCTGGATCTTAGTCTTGGCCTTTTGCAAGCGAGCAGAAGAGGAGCTGTCAGGCTTTGCAAGTCAAGTAGCCACTCGGCTGTTTGACAGCTTCTGGGTTTCAACCCCATTGGGATTGAGGCAGCTCAGGAAACCATGAGCGATGAGTCTTGTCGTCTGCTGATGCTGCTCTAGCACCATGGCAGACAGTCCGTGATCTGACAAGAGGATACGTCTTAGGGAGGCAGCACTGGGATCGGTAATTGGCTTCCTGGGAAACTACAGCTGGTGGATAGGATGTAAAAAGAGGTGCATGTACACTGGGATATTGCTGCAGTCTTGGCGAGCTACTGGATCCACTTGGAAAAAAGGATTTTGCCACCAGTTTTGGTTTTTCTCCCGCTTTGGTAATGTTGGCTTTGGGGAAAATTTTTGCTGACTCACCCACCCCCAGACATCTTTTGCCAAGCCTGGCTGACCAGTGAAGAAACCCACCAGCACCTTCTCCCCTGTGGCAGACCGGTGGGGCACCTTCCCTTCCCGGTGCCCCACTTCATCCAGCGGGGCACCCACAGCCCCCCCGTCCCAGGACGGGGGTGAGCGTGCCTGAACCTCCAAGCGTGGCTGGTGCCCGGCAAGATTTTACCCTGTCTGCCACCGGGGCCCCAGCGCCGCCCCCCGCCGGCACTGCCGCCCCGCTCACCCGTCCCAGGCCGCGCAGGATGGGGGCGGCACTGGTGCGGCGTGGGGGCTGCCTACTGCTCTGGCTGGCCCTGCTGTTGGGCTGCTGGGCTGAGTTGGGCAGTGGGCTGGAGTTCCCGGGGGCCGAGGGGCAGTGGACCCGCTTCCCCAAGTGGAACGCCTGCTGTGAGAGTGAGATGAGCTTCAACATGAAGACGCGCAGCTCCAGTGGGCTGGTGCTCTACTTTGATGATGAGGGCTTCTGCGACTTCCTGGAACTCATCCTCACCCAGGGTGGGCGGCTGCAGCTCAGCTTCTCCATCTTCTGCGCTGAGCCCGCCACTCTCCTGTCTGACACTGCTGTCAACGATAATCTCTGGCATGCTGTGGTCATTCGCCGCCACTTCAAGAACACCACACTGATCATCGACCGGGCTGAGGCAAAGTGGGTGGAGGTGAAGTCCAAGCGGCGGGACATGACTGTGTTCAGTGGCCTATTCTTAGGGGGGCTCCCGCCAGAGCTGCGGTCAGCAACACTAAAGCTGACACTCTCCTCTGTCAAAGACCGGGAGCCCTTCAAGGGCTGGATAACGGACGTGCGGGTCAACTACACACAGACATCGCCAGTGGAGAGCCAGGAGGTGCGGCTGGATGATGAGCAAAGCCGCCTGTGTGCCCGGGAGGACGTTTGCCTCAACGGGGGCGTCTGCTCAGTGCTCAACGACCAGGCCGTCTGTGACTGCTCCCAAACAGGCTTTCGGGGGAAGGACTGCAGTGAAGGTAAGACACCATCTCAGCTTGCCCCACTGCCCCCTTTGCGTAATGGAGGGGACAGGTAGGAGGCCAGGCCTGCATGGAGTTTCATCTGTACAAGTGGGTCTCGCTCCCTTCCCCAGTGCCTCCCTGCTGCCTCCCCTTTTCCCTGCCTTCCTCCCCCCACGTGTCTCTGTGGCAGACCATGGTGCCATCACTCCTCTGTTCTCTGCGAGGGTGGGTGATGGGAGGAGGATTTCATCTGGGTGTCTTCCCACGGCAGAATGTGATGTGGGGTTGTCCTGGGCAGAGGAAGGACAGGGCCTTGGTGCCAGGTGCTACCGAGGCAGGAGGGGGTGGCCGATGTCACACTTGGCCAGAGTCAAAGGAGGGGGTGGGCATGCTTGTAATGAGCAGCTGGTGGCAATTAATTCTGGGAACAGGGGAAGCGACAGGGAGAATTCTACTGGTTCAAGTGCAAAGGTGACCTGGGTTTGTTTTCGTAGGGTAGTGGAGACCCAGAGTCTGTTTTGTATTGATATCTACTTCTGTTACATCATTGGAATAAAACCAGTGATTTATTTGGGAATTCTTTAAATTGTTGTTGGGGAGGAGGGGGACTAGACAGAGGATTATAGTTTTACACAAATGTGAACAGTACTTCTTTGCAATGTATTCAGACATTTGGAATGCCAGGCTTAGAGAGAAGACAAAAGGGCATGGGGGAAGTATATACTCCAAGACTACAAAATTACTGGGTAGTTATACCAAGGAAGACAGCTTAGAAAAACAGCAGTTTCCTGAATCCCATCTACAAATAAATCACTGAGTAAAATATGATTCATATGCAGCGCCCATTGGTTTTGGTGATTGGAAGGAGTGTGAACATTTAATGCAGATACATGTAGGACTCTTTATTATTTGACTAGTAAGGGTACCATTGCTTGAAGCTACTTAAGCACAGAGGGTACCCATGTTACGTACCTGCAATAAAACTTAAAGGTATATGAATGAAATAAGTACAAATGTAAAAATATAATCTTCATGTCAAAATTTGAGACCAAAGACCTGAGTGTTAAATGTAAAAGGTAAATATAGATAAGACATTATCTAGGCCAAATGGAGATATTCACTGAGTGGCCACATGACATTTATGGCTGAATAATTTGCCTTTATTATTTCTATCAAATTTCACTCATTATGAAAAAGAAAACATCATTTGTGCTTTATTATGTAACACCTTCTGTCCTTAGTGTCAGTACCCAAAACGATTCAGTCATTCTACATCTTGTTTACTTTATCAGCTGTTTATCTCTCATCTGCCATTCGTTAAAAAATTCAAAGCTTATTAACCTTTTAAAATAAGTAAAAAGGAAATGATAGTTTCAGAAAATAAGTTTATACTTTCAGTAGCACACAGTCCCAGAAATTGTAAAATGAAGTATCTTCTTTATTAGCCTAAATCATATCAATGTATTTAGTATTTGAATGTAAATTTTTAATGTGTATACATAAAATATTGAGTTATCTTAGCATCTTAGAGTTAGACCCTGTTATAAACTGAAAAGGCAAGTTCGGAGGGGTAGCAGTTTGATTAAAGTGACAATGGTCATTTATATATTATTAAAAAAATTATGCAATTTACATTAAAGCTGTTTATTTAAAGTGATTTTAACATGTAATATTTATATTAAAAAGTTTATGTAATTGCATGTAAAATGAGTCAGGGCACATCTTGTCTTTAACAGAATTAGTAAGATCATCAGCTATTTTTAAAGAACATTTTTATGTTTAGATTGAATCTCAATGAAATACTATATGTGTTTTATATATATATATAAATTGTATAGTGCTTGTAAGAAGATGATAGTCAAAATAATTTTGGAATCCCCCAAATTAGGATAAAGCATTGGCTTCATTCAAATGCTAATGCTTTTACAATTGACCTCATTGGGATCAAGATTTCCCTCACACCTCCCTTTACCACAAAGAAACCTTGTAAAATAATAGCAAGATATGTAATTTTAGCATAATCTCATCATGAAGTAATCAGATTCCAATTTCATTTGAAATAGAATACAAGATTTCCACTGTCAGCAACATAAATGGAACTGTTCCTACAGTTTGTGTCTGTTGGCTGAGAAAAGATAACTGAAACCAATCAGTCAGGTTTGATGAAGGGTTTAGTAGCTTCTCATATGTTCTACCAAAGATACTGAACTAATTTGTAAAAACATTGACTTAATCTTCTGAAATATAAAAAAGGCAGAAGGACAAGTAAAACCATTGCATCTGTCAGGAAAGAAACCCTGGCTGTTGTTGTCTATTTCTTTTATAGCCAACATAGAAATTATGATGTTAACGATCTTTTTTTCCTGGAATGTGTAAATTTTCCACAAGCTTTAGTAAGAGGTTGTCACTAAATTTCCCACGAGCCTTAGTAAGAGGTTGCCATTGCTGAAGAATGGAGGATCATTTCAGACCGCAATGAGCTTGAGGGAATCTTTTGAGATTTCACTCTCTGTCTTATTTAGCTTTTTGGCTAGAAATGGTTTAAATATGAAAAGTATCAAACTCACCATTTTTATCTGAAATTGTACCTACATGTCCTAGTACCAAACTCACCATTTTACATTTTTATCTGAAATTGTCCCTACATGTTGGTACCTTTTCCTTTAAGGTGAAGGATAGTCATTAAATTCTATTTTCCTTTGAAATATATGCATATACATATATATAAATATATATATATAATATAAGCTTGGATTTAGTGTGCTTCTGCATCTCTGCCATCTGTGTAGGTGCAGAGTTTAACGTTCAGTGGTATAATGAGGACTTTAGAAATGAACAAACTAAAGAAAACAACCCTTTCCAAAAATTTTGATCCTGACTTGCACATTTGAGAGATTTGAAATAATTAATTTAAAGAGTCAATGTTTCAGGCCTTAGGATGCATTTTTTTGTAGCATTTAAGTTATTTTCAGAGAGAGATTATCACTCAATTAAGAGATTATAAAATCTCTCTTTTTTTTGTGAGGTAAATTTTTCTTAAAATAATGAAGTTTCACCAAGTTTTATTTGTTTCGAAAAACTCATAATAATATGACTTACTTCTAGTAAGCTTAGCAGTCCTTGTAGCTGTCTAAATCAGAAGTTGCATCATTTATGTTATCTGAACTACACCAGTGTAAAACCTAGGAAAGAATCAGATGTATTACATTCTGTCATGTTCTTTGTTCCAGTAGTTCTAAACTCTCTTCAATGGGAGCTTCGGTATGAAATGCAGAAAAAGTATTGGAGTTTTGCTTGAATATCAAGGGCATGCTGCCTACAGCACAGAAAAATATGATCTGTAGCAGTTCTGTTGTGAATTAGTCTTGAGTGCTTATGGGTAAAGACAGTGCAAGAGGCTTCTAAAAGAGAAAATAAAATCTCTGTTTAGTACTGGAACAGGCAAAAGAATATTATTTCATGTAATAGCGACTCAGTAGAAAGAAAAGTACAGAAAATTATGATAAATTTTGTTAGAAATACGACTAGCATTAAAGTAAACCCTGATTTCCATATCAATTTTCTGATAAATTTTTGACATACACCACAAAGTTCTCAGTGAAAACTGTATTATTTGATGAAAAGAATCAAATTGGTATGGTTTGATTTTATTATAAGGAGAACTGTTTGGTAAAAAGACTGATTTTAAGAATCAAATTATTAATGAATTGTGTCAGGGTCCTAGAAGGTAAGGAGAATACATGATTTATATCAGTGAGCCTTCATATTTTTCTTCTCATTTTGCTTCTTACATTAGAATTTCAGAACACAAAAAAACCCCACAATTTTAAGTATTAAATTACTCCAGTAAAGTACTGACCTTCTGACTTTAGACAGAATTTATATATATAATTTTCTTTTTATCTTCATTTGTATGTAAATAATGTTGTCCAGTATCCTGTCTGAGAAAATAGAAAGATACCTCTGGAGGAGGCAACAAAAAAAATGTAGCACACTTTTTTGGGAGATGTTCCTCACTGACACCAGCTTCTTTTTCTTTTCTATATCTGTAACTGAAAAAAATTACATACGGGGGTGATTTATCTTTTTAAAATATAGCTGGTCTTAATATTAGTTTGTTATAGAGGCAATTACTCTGTGAATTCAAAGCCTTCCTTTTTAGAACATGTTTTATTTTAACTGTCCTACTGAGTTTCTGTTTTGTGGAAAAATTGAGGACTGTTCATGCAGCTGTTCACTGTAAGAGATACTCTTGTCAGATATTCAGAACTTGATGCCAGCTATGGTTTGAACTGTGAAAGGGATTTTTTAAGGAAGCAAATTCCAGATGTCTTAGGCTAGCCAGCATTTAGATTTGTTTGGGTTCTGAATATATTACATGAATCTTTGTTGTGTGTATTTGCTTTTTCATGTTAACTTTTTAAAACTCATCCAATATTTATATCTCTTTGAAAATTTTCATTTTATAATTCATTCAATTCCCTTATGTCTTGAATATAAGTATATTTTGGCATAAATTATATTTTTTTGAGATAGGTGTTTGTGCTCAAAGTTGTACTATTGAACTCTCTGCATATACTCAATCTTACAAGAGTAGGCACTATAGTCTTTATCCTTCCTGAATAGTTAGCTAAATATACTATGGAATAGTAAATACTGAGTAAATATGTGAGCAAAACTTTTGTTTTGATTTACACTTCAGAATCTTTATCTGCAACACTCATCTCTGTTACATGATCTGCATGCTGAATTTCTTGTCAGTGCCTATAGCCACTGGGATGATGTTGATACAGGAGGATAAATGGAAATCCACAAGAGACTAAAGATACTAAAATTCTTTTCTATTTACAGATTATTAGATTAATTTAACTAAAATGTTTAGATTTTATTTAATATTTTTAGTGTTGTTTTTTTTTTGTCTGACTATAATCTTGAGGACAGATAGTCAAACAATCCCCAAATTGTTCGAAACTATGTTAAATGTATGCCCTTTGCATTCAGTTGTATGCAGACAGAATGCTTATGTCAGTTTAAAGCAGAATTTTGCACCGTTTTCCTAATGCAATTTGATATATTATTTTGTTTGCCAGGATTTGGCATTATAGGATATTGATTTCAATATCTGCCTTGTGTAAAATCACAGCAGTTTAAATCCTGTGTCACTGGTAATTAGGAGTTGGCAGTCTGTTTTATATTATATTCTAAGAAGGCTACTTGTTGAATGTAGCTAATCCTTTCAAAATGCTGATATTGAAATGCTTCCAAAAGACCACTTATGCATATAGCATACATCTTAGTACCCCAAATCAATAATATTTTATGCAGTGAGATTGTTGCTTCCCTTTGTTCCTAGCTGAGATGCGGGGCCCATGTCAATTTTGAATCTATATTGCCAATTGTAAAATGTTAATATGCTAGAGGAATTTACATCTAGCAGCATAGGGTGTTGTGTCACATTGTCAAATTCATTCTGAATTTTAAAATTATTTAACAAAATCACCTCTATTTTAATGTAATTACATTTCAAGGCTTACAGGCATTTTGGACCAGATGCACTTGATCTTTTGTGAGCTGCAGGTTGGCACCCTTAGAGCCTTTTAACTATAGATGCTAGCCAAAGAGTTGTGGGAAAATGTTTGGATTACAGAACACACAATTTTATCCCCTAATCATTATTGACCTAGTAGATGGGAATGGGGAAACATACTGGCAAGTAAAACCAACTCCTGATTGAAATAGCTTGACGTGGAGGCTCACTTTATCATATACAATTTTGATGATTTACACTTCTTTTAACAAACATACCAAAATTGGCTGGTATTTTAAAAGAAAAAGGTTAATCCACCTCTTGATGGAATTAATGCAGCGTCTTGTCTTCCAGAGAACTTGGTGTTAATTTCAGAAAGTATGAAGCCATACTAGCTTCTGTAAAAATACTTTGATTACTTTATTGTGCTGAAGTTGAAGTTGTATACCTTCATAAACACATGATTTTACAGCATAGTGAAGGGCATTCTGAGTTGTTGTATATCGTGTTCTACACGAGCAGTGGATTGCAAAGACCAAAATATACTTCCTTCAGGGAATGATTTTTTAGAATGTGACAAACATACATTTAGCTGTGTTGTTAGTGTTGTTATATATAGAACTGACTAGTAAAGTCAGAGTACATAGTATCTATGATGCATTTATTTTGTTCTACTCTGTCCAGGAATCATAGTAACCTTTTAAAAAATAACTTAGTTTTTTTTCCTACAAATATGGGCACTTTCTCTACTGACTCTTTCTTTACTGTGGTGATGGTGTCTGAGAGTATTACAAGCACTTCACTAGCCTGGATTATACTGTCATATATGCAGAAGTCAGTCTTTGAGAAGCTCGGATCCTCTGCTGCCAAACAAAAAGTAGTTGCATCTGGTGGGTTCCTGTAGTGAATCATTGAAGCTATTCTCCTGGATCTTGCTGTACTCAGCAGAGCCAAAGAGCATTTCCATGCATAAAATACAGCAACTAATGAATGAAGTAGGAAAAACTATATGATTTTGATAATGCTACCTCCATGACCCTAGCTGGTTTATACCACTTCTCCAGTTTTGTTGTTGATGATGATGATTTTTCTTCTTCTTGTTGTTTTGCTTTGGTTCATTTTTTTTCTTTTTTTTTTTCTTTTTTTTTTTTTTTTTTGTAAGGTTAAATTGTTAACGCACCATACAGGATTTTTGTTAGGATTTTCTTTGTGGCAGTCAGGATCTTGAAATACCAGAATTCCTATTAGGTGAAGTCAAGACTTGAAGCTACCTCTACGGTAGTGCAAACCTTTTAAGTCTGTAGAACTGATACTTATCAGCTAGCTTTAAGTTGCCACCATTCTTGCTACTTATCTACCCACGGCTCAGTGTTCAGAATACTGTGTTTCTTCCTCTGCGCAACTGGTCTGAAGGTGCCTTCCATTAGTCTGGCTAGATACTGGAAAGACTTCATAAATCCAGATATTTATCACCATTGATGTGATTGTCCCCCTTTGCTCTGCCCTCATGAGGCCTCATTTAGAGTACTGCATACAGGTCTGGTCCCAACGACAAGAAGGATGTGGATTTGTTAGAGTGGGTCCAGAGGAGGACCACAAAGATGGTCAGAGGGCTGGAGCCCTCTGGAGGTGTTCAAGGCAAGGTTGGCCCTGGGCAACCTGATATAGTGAGTGTTATCCCTGCTGATTGCAGGGGGGTTGGAACTAGATGATCTTTAAGGTCCCTTTCAACCCAAGCCGTTCTATGATTTTATGATGATTTTATGACCATCATCATCATCGTTGTCATTGCTGTTATAATTTTTAAATTTAATGTATGATCATGAAAAGTGCTATAAAAGTAAAGTTATGTAACAGACTTTGATTTCCATTTAAGGGACTCTGTAATTTGCGAAAAAATCTGTTTTACCGAAAAAGTGGGAAGTGTATTCAATAGGATCACTTCAGTAGTTACTACCACTGCAAACAGAGAAACAGTATATTTTCCCTATGTAGGGGTTATATACTGACAATTCTATGTAGGTGTGTGAGTTGCAGATTGCTTTAAATCTGTGGCACAATATATAAGGTCTTCAAATGAAAAGGTCTGACTTTTTGTTATTTTTTGTTATTTTGTGCATTGCTTAAAGGCAGAGAAATTAGATTGATTCTTCTAGCAGCAATTTCTTTTTGTAATTAAGCGAATACGTACAGTCATTACGGAGGTTACTGACATTACACTATACAATTGGAGATGTATGCCACAGTTCCAAGGTTTCAGAATACATCTTCATTTTTGATACGAAATGGCCTTTATGTTGATCTTCTTTCCCTTCCAAGCTTTTTGGCTTTAACAAAAGATATAAAATATGACAGTGTCAAAGGAAGTATTTCAGTCAAGAGAAGACTCCTTGAGAAAGATTATATATATTTCTTAAAAATTCTATGTACTTTCTTTTTTTTAAAAAGCATATAGAAAATCACAGAATTAGTGAGTAGACATGGGATGAAGATCTCTATCTCAGTATTTTAATTTTCTTTAGAAGCTCATCCTGATTCTTCTTTACCTCTTCCCAGAGGTGACAACAGAAATGCTGATGTATGTCAGCAATTTGTGCAATGGGTGTCTAGAGGACAGCTGTGATGAATAGTGTTTTGCTTTAGGATGAATTACAGTCTTGTGATGCAAAAATAATATTATTAATAAAAATCTGAGAATCAGGTCCTAATGCTAGTTAAAAACAAAACAAAACAAAACAAAAAACTCCATAGCCCTTTTAGGAAAGACATTCTCTCTACTGATTCTGCACTAATACTACTAGTAATACAGCAGTAATAAAAGTGATATAGAAAGTCTGGATTCTGCTGATTTTTATGCAGCAACTAGTTTACATTTGTAAAATTGGACTCTTAACCTGAAAGGTCCAGGGACAAGAGGAGGAGAGGCTAATGAGACATCTTCTTCCCAGACTACACATACCACTATGTCTAAGCACAGTGAATTTCAGGTATCTGTAACAGGATAGGCAGATGCTTCTCATGATACCATCTCCTAGAAACGCAGTGGAATTTTTTTAGGAAATTTCTACAAATATTATAGCTGGCATTGAGATTACTAGTTTTGCTTATTTCATTTTCTTTTTTCTCCTATTTTTCCTCATCAGAGGAGACACAGGTGAAAGAGGATGTTAGAAACCACTGGCTATATGTCACTTAAATTTTAAGACTGTAATGGGGAGTTATAAGAAAGGTTTGTAAATAGATTTTCTAAGAACTGATTAATGCCTCCTGATACTCCTGCTACGTTGTTCTTATGTGAATGTTGCTTAACTTCCCAGGACCTGATTTTCCACGAAGTTCATTTTCTGGGATTTACTGGGGAAAAAAAAATCTGAAATATTATTACATTGAAAAAAAAATGTTTTTTTTTTTTTTTTTTGTCAGAACATACTGTTTTTCAGAGATAAATTGTGAACAGTCTTTCAACATCAAACAGAAGAAGATCTGCTTTGTTTGGTTAAACATTTTCTGAAGAACTCTGAATACAGATTTTATATTCATACATAAATAATTCCTGACTTAAATGTTATGAGAAAAAAATAATCCTACTAGTTCACCAGGAAGACCATATGATTTGAATATATTTCCTTCTTGGCCCCAAAGTTTATTAGTTTTCCATAAGTGCTCTCTCAGTTGTAGTCTTTTCCATGGATTTCTAGTTTTTGTCACTCTTCTTCATCCAAAGGATTTGGAGGAGGGTCTAGGTTGAAGGTTATTTACAGAACCATGAACTTATGCCTTTACCTCTGTGGCAGTTAAACAAATGAGTCTCTTATTACAAAAACTTATGAAGTACAGCACTTTTTATTTTTGTTTTCCTCACAAAGTTTTCAAAACTCAAAATCAAAAATATTTTTCAGTTTCAGTTAATTATGAGAAAAATAATTTCACAGTATTTCTTATTCAGATTTTTCTAACAAAGAAAGTTCTAATGACAAAAAAAAAAGTTAAAAAAAAGTTAATGTAATAGAAATTCTGACCTACTATTCATGCAGATCTACTGGCAAACACATTTTCAATATTTGAAAAATAATTAACAATCAGAGATTTTATCTGTTCTCTTATCATCGGCTAAAACCTATCCACTTATTTTAGATATCATTCGAGTCTTTAAATAAATAGAGTATTTTCTTACACATTATAAATACTTACATCACTCACATTTATAAAAGAGACTAATTAAACAAAGCTCTGTTATTCAGTCATGTATTACCAGTTGTGATATATGAGTCATGCTGGTAAATTTTGTAGATTTTGAACCATAGAAGCATGCACAGGAATGCAAGTGAATAAAATTTCCTTCCCATTTCTCTTCTACTTAAAAAAACAGAAACATACCTATTGGAAGTAGAAAAATAGCAGTCTAAGTTGACGGGACCACAGGAGTTCAGAAGCAAAGCCACCTTCAATGTGTGGTAGCTTTCATCTTTTTTTGTTGCATGTGTTTAGGGGTGAAATTTGTCTCTGCATTTTCTTCACATTTGCATGAAAAAATAACAAAAAACAGTCAGTGATGCTGTAGCTATTGTCAGAGAGATATACCTAAACCGAAAAGCATACCTCTGAGAACTTACTAACATTTAGTTATTTTGATGGTGTATTTTACTATGGGCTCATTATTCCTGGATAGCCTAAATATATAAGGTGACAAGTTTTGATGCTATTCACCTTTGCTCTTCATCAACTTACTCTCTGGAAATTTGAATCGTTTAGTAGGATCTCTCAGTCAATTAAAATCATTAGTCCAGGTACTTCTGTCTGTATAAAACAGGATTGATGCCTCTTGAAGCTAATACATTACACCATTGTAAAATAAAGGAAAAGTCAGAATCAAGTCCTTTGGTTAAAAATAAAAATAAAGATATTTTAATTCTAATAATATTAAAACACTCTAAACCCTCAAGAAGCAATCAGGTCTAACCTTGCCCAGTACTTTGCAATTTTACTTTGTGATCTTTTTAGAGGTTTCTTTTTGTCATTCAGATGCACAAAAGCATTTAGTCAGCACAAAAATGACTAAAAGGAAGCTTTGCTTGCATGTTTCACGTATCTTTTTTGGAAACAACAATTACTTATTCCTCTCTTTAAAGTGCTTGTGTTTGTACAGGTACGTTAGGAACTACCAATGCTACTTTCCCTTATAAAATTACAAATTAGTGGCTAAAAAAACCTTCATATTATAATCTCACTACCTCCTTCATAGCTGTTCTGTATTGAAATGCTGGCAATTTGAGAGCAGCCTGTAATGTATTTTTTTCATCCATGTATTTGAATTAATCTTCATACTCTTTTCATTGTTCTTAGAGACCCTTTTGGTGCACAGGTTTTTAAAGCATAGTTCAGTATGGCCAATTTGCTTCTTCTCTAATCAACCTAATTCATCAGTATCAGTCTAACATGTATGAACATAGTATACTCAAAAATCTATGCTCTGAGAATATTACTAAGTTTTAAAATAATATACTCAGAAGCTATGGACTGTCTCGACAAGGATAATCTACAATTTTAATTTCATCCCTTTCTGAGTACCCATTATGAAACAGTCTTTAATTACATGATCATATGCCACTTTTTCCTCAAGCCTTCTTCCTCATTCAGTGCGCAGTCTGGATAATAAGTTCTTCAGCATTTTGTTTTCTTCCTGCTGTTCAGTGTGTAGCCCTGAGCCTTATTTACTGTCCATATTCAAACCAGTTCTGAAGAGAAATTATCAAATTTTCCCTAGGCTTTTCTAAGTTTCTCATAACTACAATGTCTAAGCAGCTGTGCAAATATTAAAAATTACACAATATACATGTATGATGACAGATGCTATTATCCCAGTTGTAGGCAAAAGAGACTGCAGGTAAAAACATTCACTAATACTGAGAACACAAGCTGATGTTTTCCCACTGCTTCATGTTTAACACTGTATGTGCACTGTAACATCAAAACATAGCTCCTACTGACTTCAGATTACATCTCTGAGGGAATAGTATTGCATATTCTAGAATATCCAGCAAGGCAAGTTCCCAGAAAATGCAAGTATCTTTAACAGCATAGGGAGTGACCACCCAGAAAATGCCTGGCCTTAGAAACCTGAGCAAAACCACATAGGATTTTCAGGAGAGAAGGGGATGGAATGCTTCAAAGCAACATTCGCCTCTCCTTGGTATGTGGTACACCTTACTTCTTTTTAGCAACGACTGTTGTAAAGCAGGGACAGGTATACTGCTCATTGTCACAACAGCTTTCTTCATTACTCAGTCATTACTTACTGCTAAGAATAGACCTCTTTTGCATACAGAAGACTTATGGACCCTCTGGAGACACTAAACTGTTTAATTAAAGGCTATATCATAACATATATGAATAAAGCAGATGGATCTAAGTTATGTAAGAAACCTTATGTCTCAAAGCTGCTATTTTTGACATTGCAACAACAACAACAAAATTACTGAATTCTAAAAGTAAAATAGTCAGTGTGTATGATGTTGTTTATAGGTTTTTTAGACTACACCCCCGCTTACACCCCAACCTCAGCTATTGACTTTTCAATCAGGAAGCATCCTTTCCACAGCACCTGCTCCCAGCAGGGAGGCTGCAGAATGGCTGACACGTCCCCTACTCCAAAATAAGGTAGCTGTACCTAGCAAAGGCTGCAGTCATCCGGAGTTTCAAATGAAAGGCTCAAGTTAGAGTACAGAACCACAGTCCAAATAATCTTTCAGGAGTTTTCTGATAAAAAAACAAGATATCTATCTCCACAAGCACTGTGCAAACAGCTTTTTTTTTTTTTTTTTTCTTTTTTTTTGAACAGATTCTAGCAGGATTTCAAAGGTTTGGCAGAAGGGTTTAACCCTGAAAGTCAAGTCACTCCTGCCCAAATGATTTTTATTCTTCTGCTTCAAAATAAGAGTAAAGTCAAAAGAAATCATAATAGAAATGAAACTTATTTAGAGTTCCCTTGGGGATATACTACTGATAACATAAATGTCGCGTTTTCAGCTGAGCTGGGTTTTTGTTTGTCAGTTTTGTGACTAAACCTTTTTTTTTTTTTTTAACTGAATAATAGAGGACTTCCTTATTATTCTGAGTCCCTCTCAATTTTCTTTAATTACTGTAACTGATATTTCTCTGTAGTATGTGTTTTATAAAGAAAGAAATCAAGAAAATTAAAAATCTTATGCCTAATTTTTTCAGTATGTTTCAGAATCATTTTGCCAATGAATTGACTGAGTTAACCTTTAAGAGACCCATTTCATTGTTTAATAAAGTACACAGTATTTGCACGTGCTTCTACAATGTTGCAATTAAAACAAACGAACAAACAAACAAAAAACTTTCCTTACCAATTTTTCTTAAAGTTTTTATGTAGAAGTTTTATATGAAACAATAGTGTAGCTGTAAAAGACTGTTATGTACAGAAGAGCCAGAAATGAAGTGTTATTCTTTGACTTGATCAGCCTATATTCTTAGGACATTTCTGTCTTTATGAGAGCCACATTTATTAATGTACCAGGAACCTTGAATACACCTTTATTATTTTTGTCCTTGTTTAGAGATTGTTTCTTTCTCTACTTAAAAAATAGCCATTTCTCTATCTGTGTATTAAAAAATTATGAATATTAAAAAAATACATTTTTCCTTTTTGATATTTTAACCACTATCTTGTACCATTTGACTATCAAGCCTGAGAATTTAAAAACAAAAAAACAAACAAACAAAGCAAAACAAAACAACAACAACAAAAAAACAAACAGGAGAAGCTGAAGGCAGATTAATGTCCCATTTTGCGGGAAGACAGTGCCGGTCAAAAATCCCAGCCCTCTCCAGTACTATATGACATCCCCCCTAAAGGTTGTTTTTTGCTAAGCGCTGAAGGAAATATGAAGTAGTGCTTTTTCACTCATTTTACTGTCACTTAAAATACGTCCATAGCTCAGCAGTACTCCTCTGCAAACTTTTTTTTTTCTTTTGAAACAGGATAGTATACAAAGATGGAAACAGAATTTTTCTAGGCTACTGGGACCATAAGATATCAATAGAAATTAAATGTACTGATACTTTGACCCTCATTTAATCTACTACTTACACCTACCAGACTTCTCAATTATCAGCTTCTGTGATTAATTACAACATTCATGCATTTCATGAACTGGCAAAAAAAGTCTTCTCAATTAAATAGAATTCTAGAAAACAACTTGTCCTGAATGCAATGCTATAATGGCTCCCAAATTTATAGCTAGATAGATAAACAATTGTTAATATACCATCTATAACATCTTTGGGGTCTATATCAGTAAGATTAATAAATATCTATTTTTTCAGTATTTTAAAAATGAATGCAATTTTTAGTTTAGCTTAGGAATTTTCAGTCACTTGTAAAACAGTGCATGAAGCAGCCTGTTTTAGGTGCAGCTAAGAGATGAAAACAGTATAGCCATTGCACTGAGGTTGTCTCTCAGATCTGCCCACATAAATATACATGGAATCATGCGCCAGCTTGGTCTTTGCTACAGTGGTTTGGGTAAAGAGAAATAGTTTTTTGTTAATTCCAGATCACTTGGACAGAGCAGTTACTCACACAGTTATGCCACTTGATCTGAAGGAGCAAATGGAAAGGAGTTTTTTGAGCACCAGCATGCAGCAGCATGAGGGGTGTCAAGCTTTTCCGCTCAGCTGAATCAGAATGGGGCACATGATTAGGCTCTTGTTTGCACACCTTTGAATTTCTGTCTGTATAGCTGTGATTGATTCCTGCACATGGTATGGATTTATCAATATTCTTGCTAGAAGAATTTTCTAAGGAATTTCGTGGATTAGGAAAGTATGAGGAAAACTTTCAATGATTTGGAAGTATGTTTTATAGGAGTCTGTTTTCAAACACAATTAAGGCAAAATTTGGCACCAAATAACCTAGTATCTATACGGTACTATATCTTAATAAAAATCAAGAAGTTTTTAACTGAGCTTGGGAACTGGACCTCCATTTTCTGAGTCAGTGGCATCACTTTTAATAATCTCAGAAAACCTCTCAGTACTGAAACTTTCATTAGAGATTGTTTCTTTCTCTACTTAAAAAATAGCTATCAAAAATATTTTTGAAAGTTGCTTTGCTTTTTGCTGCACTTCAAAACATGTTCCTAAATTTTATTATTTCAGTTTAGTTTCGATGTAATTTGGTGTTCTCTCTGACTTTATGTAAAAGTTAACCTGCACAACTGGTAGTAAAATGAGACTGGCAGTAATGTTCAAACAAACCCTTGGTAACAAAAAAAAATGAAGTCAGGGGAAGAAAGCAACTTAAATATCAGAAATGTTTTTAGATAGTATATCATGCTCAGGAAATTATTGGTTAATGAATTTGGTGTGTATTGTCCCTTAGGGTGCACCCCAAAGGGTGCACAACAGTCTGCTCTGAAATGTTGGATTCCTTTATACAATAATTTTAATTTAGATAGTGATCTTTGGTTCTTTAATTTTGCAGTTGGGTTTTGTTTTTTTGTGGAATTTGCTACAGTTAAAAGCTTACTATGCAGAAGGCCCTTTTTTAGCTTTGGACCCAGATATTATTTCTTCTTCTTTAAAAACTGGATCCTTCAGAAATGATTACATCAGATGAATGGTAGACATCTGGAAGCATAAAATGGAGAAAAGGAGAGATGAAGGACTAAGAAGTAATTAAGTACTGGAAATGGGATTTGGAATTGCTATTTTATATTCACAATTCTATTACAACTTCCTTATTCAAGTATTTAATCTCTCTCGTAGTTTTTCATCCATACAATAACATTAATAATATTCACTGTCTTCCTATTCTCTGTTTTGTATAGTAATGTCTGAGATTTTTCTCTGTAACAACTTCCAATACTAACTACAACAGAAATGGGTCTTAGACATTACAGATTATACAATATTAAGCTACAGATGCAAACATTGGAGCAAAAATAATAAATAAATGTTTGCAATTTAGGTTATTCTAGATTGCTCTAAGGGCAACAAAGTTCCTGGTATACTCATATATATTCTTTGTAAACATTTGTTCTTTTTTTTTGGCTCTTTGGGATACCCTCTTTGGGCCTGTTTTGTAGTTTATTTCTCATAGCAGAACATACCAACAAGACCTGTTAGCAAGATTAATGTACCCTTGAATAAAATGGTATTTGTTTATAAAGACATCTTTAACAAAAGTACCATCAAAAGATTCTTAATTTTATCTCTCTTGCAATCTAAAGCAAAGATGCTTTTTGGAAATGAACTGAAAACTTACTAAAATACATATAAGATTTTATCTTTGGGGGATCATTGTCCACAGATAAAAATAATTTTCTTAGGATTTAATATTACTTGCTGATGATATTGTATGAAAGATTTTGGAGCTTTCTGTCAGAAAGTGTTTATAAAACAACATAAAAACATAAAGCTTTGTGCATGCAAAAAGATGTAAGGGGAGAAATAGTGATTTTTCATGAATACTTGGTTATGCAAAGACTATGGCTTTCATCCATTCCAATATTCTCAAGCTCTCAGGTCAAATAAAGATAAAAGCAATTTGTTGTCATTTTTGCCCCACATGATCTAGAATGCTTGAAATCTGTCTTAATTATTATTTGCATTTGTACTACTCATTGTGGTACATGCTTCTGAAAGAGAGAGAACAAACAGAAGTTAGGTAGTTTGCTGAGGAATGTAGGCACATTTTTAATTCTTCAATATCCCAGTTAGATGTGGAGATAACATCTAAGTTTTCTTTTATTTTGTTTTCACAAGGACCTTGTTGATTTACCTTGTTGATTTTGGCTCCTTCATGAAGGAACATTATTGCCCAGCACTACTCTTCTAGAAGTTTTCTGAAGCAAACAAATATTTTTTGCAAGCCAGAATATTTTGTTTGAATGAAGTTGTGTTCAGTTTTTTTGGAGCATAAATTTTTGTTAATGTAATAGCAACATAATTAGAAATTATTCAGGATCCCATTAAATTTTTAACAATGCTTTTTTAATACCCTAACATACGAATAATTTGCAGTGGCAGATCTGTTGTTTTTCAACAACAACAACAACAAAATGTTCTTAAGCTAAGGATTTATGGTCTATTTTAGCAAGGGAGTGTACTCAAGGCTAAATTTCATTTGAAAAAAATAACAAATTATACACAGTAAAGAACAGTCAAAAGAAAATTCTTATACAATACATGCGAGATTAAAACAAGGACTTAGTGGAGCATTGTCGTCCAATTCCTGGCAACTTGCACTATGTGTCCATGCTTGAGCAGGGTACTTGGACTAGATAACCTCCAGTGATCACTTCCTCCCTTAAACGTTCTGTGATTCTGTGATTTTTGAATGAATATGATATGTTTGCAGTATGAAAAAATAAAAATTGGTATAAGCAGTTACGGCAAACTATATGAAATGAAAAAAAAATCTACCTTTTGTTGTGAAGGTACAGCAGACTTCTGAGTGACAAAATTAAGTAGGTATTTTTAGCTCATTGGTAACCAGTCAGTTGAAGATCCAAAAGAAAATGAAGGAATCTACAACTCATGTGTCTCCTTCAAAGCTGTAAAATAGAATTCATGCTTCTGTAAGAGATGAGATGGCTGGAAATGTAATGCAAGTTCTCCAAAGGGTAAGACTTTCAAACTGTCCATTTTGGTCATTCTTAAGGAGATTATCAAACGAACTAACCATATGGCCAGTCTGGAGGATGTGAAAAATAGTAGTAAAACAGCAGGATGCAATTGGACGATAACACAGTTTTACTCAGAACAGGTGCTTTCACGTTATATTTATGGAGTGACCAAAAACTAGTAATTGATTGCAATGCTAAGGTCAGAATTTGGTAGCACCGAATTTGCCTGATCTTGGAAATGCTGGTTTATAGCATAAGACTTTCTTAAAGGGTATCCTAAAACCTAATGTCTGAATCAACTGAGATTATTCTGCTTTATGCTTATTAGTCTGTCTGTTGAAACAAAAGACAGCCCCCCCCCTTTAATTTACACCTGTTTCTTTTTGTAGCTATGCACTTCAGCTAAAAAGGGCCAAATCCAGTAACCTTCTGTTTTTTCAAGTCTTGTTTTTTTCCAGAGAGGATGGTTCAGACTTCAAAATTTGTGGATCAGTGTAACCAAACAGATACTTCTATCAGAATACAAGTCCATCATAATAGAAGGCATTTGCACTCATTTCAGTCTGAACTGCCACAAAACAATTACAGTTTTGTCTCAGCACTGTGTGAAGTGTGGACCTGCATAAACATGAGTATTTAATCTGAACAACTACATTTTGAGAGACTTTCCATAAAGCAAGTTGTTTCTATACATATTGATATACAAATATCACTATGCCAATTTGTGTTAATCTAATGAACCAGCATGGATTTTATCTGCCATAGATTTCATGTTCTGGGAGGATACCAGGTTATTGGTCCTGGTTTCATTACAGCATCACTAAGGGCCTTCGGGTCAATATAAACATTTGTTGAAACCTGTTGCTAACTCTGCTGCTGGAGACTGTACATTTCCCATTGAATATATTCACAATTTTATGCCAAAAAATGCCATGCGATCTTCTGTCCATCATTTCTACAATCTGTTAATATCTCTGTGACTGTCAGCTGCATTCATATCATTACAGAGCAGTACATCCTCCTTTTTTACTTCACATACTATTCCAGTTTAGGAAGATATACCTGTTACTATCTACTATTCTTTACTTATTATTTTTTTTTTAATGAATATAATACTCATCTTCTTATGTTGATCACGTTTTCCAAGAATGACAAGATGTCTGAGATTCTTAAGCAGTTTCCTTTTAGCATTCCCTAGTTATCATATTGTCTGATTTGCATTGCTGATTCTTTTCTGATGTTGAACCACATTCTGCTAAAATTTCCTCCCTCAGATATTTCATTCTTATACTAAGTCAGACTGACTCACATTCCTCAGTGAATGATATTTAACACAGTGATAAAGATAAGGAAATACATGTAGTAATAGTCATTGATTTCAGATGGCCTATATTAGCCTCTACAGTCTTGAAGGGTTTATAGGAAATATTTTACTCCTTTACAATCTCCTTGAGTGTCCTACTCTCCCCTTACTGCTAATTCTTCCTATTTCTGTTACTTATGAGAAGTTCCTTTTCCATCTTTGTTCTTATGTGGTGATCCTTTCCAGTTTTCAGTGGTGTGAAAGCTTCATTTCAGCTTTCCCAGTTTTGCCTACAGCCCATGTTTTCTATACAGGTCTGGCAGGCTTACTGTTAAAGGCATTTACTCTTCTTGTTCAAATTATTTATTCTTTGCCTATTTTTAAGACCTTTTTTTTTTTTCTTTTTCCTTCAGACCACTGTCTCTGGCCTTTGGCTGCTCCTAATAATCATTTCTTTCTCACCCACAGTGAAACCTTTGAAGTTGGTAAACTCTACTTTAAGGAGTAATTTCATTTAACTTCTTCTTTTATTGCTCTCTCCCACGGTGGGATTTAGATAGCTTTAACGTGGTGGTATGTTGTAATGCTACATAATGTAATACAGGATACATTTCATTAAATACATATGACACAGTTTCTTATACCTAGAAAGTGACACAAATGGAACAGTACAGTACCTGGATCACCTCCTCAAAATTGTTAATTCAGTTCATACAAGAAATCCATTACAGTATTACAGAATTTTCATGTCTTTTATGTCAGATTGGAAAAAAAAATCTGGTTGGGAAAGTTTAAATTAAATTGGCTACAGAAGCTATTTTTGGTACCCAAGTTTGGATTCCATACAGAAGCAGCATGTCTGTGTTTTCTAATGCACTCTCTGTAATGCACCTGCTGTTTTTTCTTGTTCTTTGAAGTGAGGTTCAAATGTGCAGGCAGAGAAGCCTCACAAGCTTTACAGAGGATAGAAAATGCTTCAGCATCGACAGCTGCCTGGGACTGCCACAAAATACGATCAGCCCCAAACCTGCAATTGCACATGAAGATCAGCAGATAAAGTGGATGCAATTTCATTCTAACTGATGGACGCTTGGACCTATGGTCAAAAAGCTAACCTTGCATTTATTGTATCATTCTAGCAATCACTTCAGCTGTGGAGAGGTCCAGTTGAGCTATTAACAAAAACACTAAGGCTTGACTTTTTATTTTTATTTTTTCTCTTTATAACCAACATAGCTGAGGAAGTAAAACAAAATTAATCCAGAAATCAAGGGCAAAAAGTAACAAATTAATCAATTTTCCTTACTAGCAACACATTTATACATCACTGAGAAAAAAAAAGCAATGAGAAAAGGTCTAACGATGTAGTTTATAAATTGCAGTTTGCATGTCTTTGAGACATAAAAATCAGCTATTGCCTATAAAGGATATAATGGCATCACTGAATGTTTGGAAACACCGTCCATCATTATCATTCCTGAGGGGTTATATTAGCCTTTCCCTCTGTAAAGATTTTGTGTTCATCATTTGACAGTGTGGAGACCAGGAAGCCTACATAATTCCAAAATGAGGCTGAAGCTAGAAGAAGCTGAGGAGCTCCTTATGATAGAACTTCTGTTGGTTTTAACAGTGTTTTGTCTTATATTTCCCACAGAAACAGAGGATTTTCCTTTGTTGGAATTTCTCTCCTTGTCAACAAAAGAAGGAAGGGAACAGTCAATCCCCTAGCACAGAAAACAATAAAAACATGGGCTAAACTCTGTTTCCAACTTGAGGTAATTAAGGAGGAAGATAGTCAAGGTCCTTCAGCATCAGCTAACAAAGAAAGAAAGCATGGCAGAACATTGTGTGCAAACTCAGGAGAGAAGGAACGCATTTCTGCTTTTAACATTTGATCTTCTTTACTTTAACCTTTAATTACATCAGTGACTCTATGCATGAGAGGGGAATTAAAGCCTATTCTAAACTCTGAATTCTAAAACCCGTCGCTCTATAGGGAGAAATAATTTATACAGTCCTGCAATCCAGGAATTTAATGAGCCTTTATGCATGTAAACAAAGTTATAGCTCTTCTTAGCTATTGCATAGCTGTTCTGTAAATGTGGCTGAGGTGAAACAAAGCCGAAGTTGTATACAGCTTTGGGGATCTTACTTGGATTTTAAGGATGGTGATCCTGTGGTAATTATATTCAGACTTGTTAAATTGTTGCTTGACTGCTATTCTAGAGCTACCAAATATAAGCTTAGACTGTGATCAACTGTCCTAGTTTAGGCTGGGATAGAGTTTATTTTCTTCATAGTAGCTGATATAGTGGTGTGTTTTGGATTTAGGATAAAAAGTAATGTTGATAACACAGCAGTCGTTTAGTTGTTGCTGAGCAGTGCTTACACCGAGTCAAGGACTGTTTGGCTTCTCATAGCACCCTGCTAGTGAAGAGTCTGGGAGTACAGAAGAAGCTGGGAGGGGACACAGCTGACCCAAACTGACGAAAGGGATGTTCCATATTGTATGCTATCATGTTAAGTAATAAAACTTGGGGTGGGAATTGGCCAGGGGACTGCCATTTCTTGGGGACTGGCTGGGGATCAATTGGCTGGTGGTGAGAAATTGTGTTCTGCATCACTTATTTATTTATTTATTTATTTATTGCCATTATTATTATTATTATTATTATTATTATTATTATTATTATTAAATTGTCCTTATGTCAACCCACATATTCTCTCACTTTTACCTTTTTTGATTCTTTCCCCTATCCCACTGTTGGGAGGGAGGGAGTGAACAGCTGTGTGATGCTTAGCTGCCTGTTGGGTTAAACCATAATATCAGCTAATACTAGTTTCTCTACAGTTCAGGCCAAACAATTCAATCTAGTCATTTCTTAAGCAGAGAAAATTTGAAGGGAAGTAGCCATGATGTATCTCCAAAAGATTAAAAGTGAAAAAATGGTTTTGTTGAATTTTGTCAAGACTAAAGGATTCTTTTAAAATCTGAAATAGGAATCAGCATTCAGGAAAATGTGGTGTATAGAATACAGAAAAAATGTGTGTCTGTCATTCACATCTTTTACACCATCTCAAGATGATCCCTACTACTGTACAGTACCAAAAAAATCCACCTCAGAAGGCGTTTTCTTTGTTTTGAAGCACAAACTTACTGCAATATGCCTCCTTATTAAAATATGCTTATACATAGCTAAGCTGAATGGATTTTTTTATGAAGTGATTCATCATTAGAAAATGATTGAGAATTTAATGAAATACTCCCACATAAACATGTCAGTTGGAACAAAGATTTCATCAGAGATAATCCTCATCTTACTTGAGAAGCAGAGAACTGTATCCTTGCAGAGCCAGCAGTCTAGTGGTTAGGATATTTATACCCTGCTTCTTGAATAAATATATATATATTTTTCTTTAGAATAAATTATATATACATGTGCAAATGCTTTTTGTATCAACACATACAAGCATAAATCACAATAATTATTTTATTTCCTATTTTGCTGTAGTCATAAAACAAGGTGGAAAAAGGGGAAAAAAGGGAAAAAAAATAGAATCAAAGAATCAGGAGCTTCCTATATAAGTATGTCTTGAAAATAATTTACTTGTATTTTAACCTTATGCAATAAGTAAGTTTAAGCCAGTGTATTTGTAAATCAATGCCAGGACATTTTAGTTATCATTTGTGTTGATAGAAAAATATAATGGAGGATGCTATGTAGGTCCTGTTACAAGCTTACATTTGAGTGACTTCCTTTAGCATTTATGTTTCCTATTGAAAGACAAGACTTGAACAAAACATATATAAATATGTCACATTTTCACATGTAATTCCCAAACTTTCAAAATCAGGAACTAATGTATGCAGTTAACCCTAAACGTGCCTGTAATTATCTGATTTATATAACATATGGTAGCCAAATCATGGACATATATTTTTTAATTGAAATACACAAGTACTTCTGGCAAGAAAATGGTAACATTCTCATCATGTATCTATCAGAAAGTGTAGAAAATATACATGATTTCCCTTCCTCGTAACACCTAGACTTATATGATCCTATAACATGGCTACCTTGTTTCAGCTGACTGACTTTAATGAGGGATGTGGTGCCCAAATGACTTGGGCCTTGACAGTCTCTGGGAGTTGGCAGGTATTGAAGAAACAAAAAGCATATTAACCGTTTTGCACATAAGCCTTGAGCTCTGAATTATATCACCTAACAATGACATAACCATTTGTATGTTTTTACATGCATTAAATTTCACGTGACTTATGGACTGACTCTTAACACATCTTCAAAGGAGAAACAGTTATTTCCTTTTTTGAAAGGTTTACATAAGCATAAATTTAAACCATTTTTATTTTGAATTTATGTATTACAGTTACAGAGACAGAACTATTTACAGTATCCAAATGAGTTAGTAGTTAGGAAAAGCTGACACCTTATGTTAGAAGGAATTTGGTATATTTATGCCATCCTTTATGATTATTTCGTATAGCCACAGTGGCTCAGATGCTTAACAATTTGTCTTTCATAACGTTTGCTAACTGAAGGACTTGAGACAAAAATATTCTTAAAAGGGTATATCAAACACTCACTCCTTTTTTATAGAAATTAGCTCAAAATCAGCTCTGTCACAGCGGAACATTTAGTGAGCTAAACCTTATCTAGGCAAACAGCTGAAAGACACCAAAGTAGAAAAAGGAGGAGTATAGTGAATGAGCACTGCTATTGTTAAGCTACAGAAATACTAATCCATGGCCTCAATATCAGCATGTCTTGAATGAACATGCCACTTGAGAAAATAACAATGTATTAGGGCTCCACTGAAAGATTTAATATTCAGTTGTATTGGTTGATCAAAAAGTGTAAACAACATAACAATAAACATGGAATCTCTGTATACTGATGATAATGGTTAGCTTTAACTCTCTGTCTAGACCTGCTAAATGCTGCTAAATGAATTACTGAATACAATGATGAGATGTGATTTGAGCATTCTGTTCCCAGTATTAATTTTCTGGATACTGGCAGAAGTTGCATAACCAATAAATGAAAACGTACATGGGCATATGCTCACACCTGTCAATAGCAAATTGTAACTTTGACAGCCCAGGAATGTTAGGAGTAGAGGGGCAAGTGGCTACAGTGCCCGGACAATGTGGAAGGCAGACAAAATGACGTTTTCTACTTAATATGGGTGCTAATTTCAGTGCCTACTTTTTATTACTGATTTTATCCTTTGAAAACTGAACAAAATAATGAATTAGTTATGTAGGAGATTATGGATATCATTTTCATGGAAAACTCTTTTATGGGAAAATAAATTCAGTGCAAGACATCTGGAAGGCAAAAAAAATTTTCAGTTATTAAAGTTATTTTTGTCAGTGATGTTAAATGGCAAAGAAAGAGAAGAGCTCAACTATGCACATGAAAATTCCATATCCTTCTTCATTTTGAGCATAAGCATATTTGTGTTTATCTTATTTCATCATAGTTTTGTATTCTATATATAAAAGAATGCATAATGATGCAAATGTAGCTGAGAACAAAAGTGGGAGAAGAACGGAATGAATTTCAGAGCTCAGTAGAAGTATGCAAAAAGTAATACATGAAAGAGGAAAAAAAAAGATTCCTATTCTGGAGAGCAAGAGTATGAAAGGGAAATTGTAAAATGATTTAAGAAAATGTATGGACTTGTATGCAACAGAAGCTACAAAGAAGAGAACTAAACACACGTAAAATAAGGAAAATAATAAATATCATTGCAAATAATGGGTCACATTCTCACCTGGATAAATAGATGTAGCTTCAATGATTTCAGTTTCAGCTATACTTATTAACAGCCAGATCTACAGTAGCAATTTCCCTGTGGTAATTGACCTGTGGTAATTAACAATCATTGACCTGAGGTAGATATAGTTGGGCTCTTTGCATCTCTGCTGTAGCTAGCATGGGGGTTTACTTCTGCTTTCAGACTTGCCAGGGTTAGTGTTATATATCTTCCCAAAAGGTGCATTGATATTATATTTAAAATAGTCCAACAAGCCTGCGGTTCTGCAAGCATAGATTTACCTAGGAAGCAGCATGCTTAGCAACAATGGTATCCATGGCAGTATCTATCATGTAAGAGTCTAAATGTGGAAGCTCTTTCCCCTTTCACAGTTTTTTTATGTTACTACCGTCATTCTGCCTACAACTGGTTCCAGCCCTCATTCACAGCTGAAGCTGGGCCAAGTATAGATGCACAGGAGACCTGATCAGATGAGTGTGCTTATGACCCCCATGTGAAGCCCCCATATTGATAGTTTGGGATTATGTGGCCAGTGTGGGGAAGAAAAAGGCTTGGTGACAGACACAGAGGCCACTGCTGCTGTCCCACACTGAAGATTCCAGGCACCAACTGGTGTGAACACATGATCCCCTGAACCTGGATTAACCTGGCTTGCAGTGCTTTCTAGGGTGATGAATGACCTTTGAAGTCCTGTGCTGGAAAACTGTATCATCTTTACACTGAACAGTGGCCTTTTGGTAAATGCCTGCAGAGTAGAGGTGTAACGTGCAGGTGTAACATAGGGACAGCCCTGCATCTGACTGCAACTGACTGAAGCCTGCTGTGTATTGCAGAGCCCATCTGGGTGTATGGAAAGCCTTTTCACCCAGGCAGCCATCACTGGGGCTGGATGCTGCAGCCATTATGGCATCCATGGTTTATGGACTATCTGAGTAGTACTTAGGTAGAAGACAGAACAATTTTAACTGTTTTAAAAAAAGATTAAACTTTTTTTTTTTTTTTAGTGGGAGTATTCTCAATCTTTTCTCTCTCAGTCCTTTTTCTCTTCCATCGGAGTAGTCACTGGCTCCTTTCCCCTTAGCTATGGCTTTTGACTCTCCTCCCAAGCCCTATCTGTCCTGCAGCACTTGTGTTTTCCCTAATCCTCCAAAGCCTCTCCATTTGGGTCTTTGCCACTTCATCTGTCCCATTTCAGGTATTTCCCCATTTTCCCAGGCCTTCATTTTATCTCCTGGGACCTCTTCCTTACCCTCTGCAGCTGTTTTGTTCTGGCCCCTGTTGAATCAGGGATGAGGACACTGTCTCCTGTACCTCCCTGGGCCTCTGCTCTCTGCTCTGGCTTCTGGCCAGGACACTTCCCTCTCTGCCATCCCTCCAGAGCCAGATCTCAGCAGCTGTCTGCCAGCTCCCCCATCCTCAGTCCTGTTCATGTCTGGCCCAGGCTGCAACAGTTGTTGCTCTCTCCCCTGCACCAGGCTTCTGTGGGACCTCTTCTGCCCTGGCCAGCCATTTACCCCTGGCTTGGGGCCCATTCTGCAGCTGTCTTCCCTCACGCTGGGCCTCTGCCTCCTACTTCAGGCCCCTCTTCCTGCCCAGCTGTCCTCCTCCCCCGGTTCCCAGCCTGCATCCTAGGTTGCTGCCTTTGGTGTCTTAGCCTTTTCTCACCCCTTGGCAATTTCTCGTGACCCTCTAGGTCTTGATCTTAAGGTCAGACTTATAGCCCGTGTCGCATAACCAGGCCTCTGCTGTTCTTAGCTTTTCATCCTGACCTAGCTCAAAGGCTGCTTTCCTTCAGCTTACATCTGCTGTTGGCACCTGGTTTCTCCCACCCCACTCAAAGCCTTCCTCCCTTTGTCACATTCTTTTTTCCTCCCTCCAAGTCTTTTCCTATGGGTCCCATCCCCCTTGCCCAGTCCTCAGGGTCCAACTTTTCCTTCTTTACCCCCCCACACCAAGCACTGGGAAGTGGTGTGGCAACAGGTCAACTGAATTCCTCCCATAACACTTTATTATTTTGACAGCACATCACAGCAGTGACAACCGAGTTGCTGGAATGGCCTCCAGAAACATCTGCAAGTCAGGGGACAACATGGTCCATGGCAGAAACACTGTTAAAGAGGAGACCAACGTGACCCATAGGAAAATCTGTAATAAAGCAGTGGCCATCACGGCCCTCAGGATTAATAGGAGCTAAGGCAGTGAAAAGAACAGCCAGAACAGCTGTGGAGTAAGCTATGATTTGCTGCAATTGTTCTTCAGCGGGCAGGGCCCTCTTAGACTGGATAAATGGAAAACAAGCAACCATAACTTGCTGTTCCAGTAAGGGGAATGCAGGGGGTCTGTGGTAGTAACCTGTGCCACCTTGATGCCAGCGCTTGCATAGGCTGCAGCCTGCAGGGAAGTGGACTGCATATGAACAGGTGTGAATGCTGCAGCAGACTTTAATTTTCTGCCTCAGACTAAGCAAACTGCTCATTACTGACCAGGGGACAGGACAGTAAGACAGCTGCCATGCAGAAGAGATTTCCAGCAGCTTCTACCAACCAGAAAATGACATTTAAAGATAACAGCAGTCTCTTTTTCTGACCCACTGATTAACCTGGTGAGTCATGCCATGTTATTGCACCACCATAAGCCCTGGCAAAGGATGGCCTGATCAGAATGCTGGGTGGGGTATAGAGGGCTGACATCTCAGTGTTCAGGTCTGTCTTCCTGCCAAAGCGTCAGAAAAGACCCCTTCAGCCTTGCACAACTACTGTCCTTTTCCCTCTTCTGCCCCAGGCACACCCCAGGATGGAAGAACTACTTCATTCTCTCTGCTTGTTCAGTCAGGTCCTCGCTTCCAAAAGTGACATCAAAACCTTAATAAGTGAGTCCAGATTGGTTTGGCAGTTAATGCCTTGTACCTTTAGAAACTCCACCTTCAATTTTTTAAATTTGAATCTCCATTCATTTTCTTCTTGGGCCTAACAGCAGCAAGCTAGCTGGACGCTTCTTGGTTCTGTCTCAGGATAATCCATCGGCTGGTAAAGCCCCAACCTCTTCCTTCCACAGCTGGAAAAGTCCAGATGTGTTCTTTTGGAACCACAGGTCAGACTGCCTTAAATGTTGCTGGGAAGAGGGACACCTATTCTAGGAAAATCAAGGTAGAAGAGAAAAATAATAGGAAAGGAAAGGAAGGACCAGGGCAGCAAGTTGGTTTAAGGAAGGAAATAAATTGCAGATGCAAAAGGAAAGAAGGCAGGGAAGGACAAGGACCTTGAAGTCCAGGAAGAGCTGAGAGGTTTGATGAAGATTAGTTTGGCAGTGTAAGCAGCAGCAGTAAGGTGGGTTCAGAAACTGGGTTTTTGAAGAATGTTACCTAAGGACTTTTTCCAGTGTTGAGCTATTCTGTGGGGCTTAACTACAAGGTTTCCACTGCACATCCACTCAGTTTCCCCTTTCAATTGATGTGGGATATGAGTTAGAAAGAAGCTACTGTTTTACCTTCATCGGGATGAAAAAAAAAATTCTTACACCCAAATGACTTTAAGACCTAAACTAGCTCAAAATAAATTGTTATGGGGAGTCCTTACAAATAGTGAAACTAGTTCTGATGTAAAATGTAGGTTAGGTGGCTGTGGTCTATTGTTTAATTCAGTGAAAGATCTGATCCTATCTTTAAAAGTAATGAAAATAGTTAAAATCCATGTTAAAGCATTCAACTGTTGTTTGTTTGTTTGTTTTATGCTTAGCTATATTTGAGGAGGGGTGTTGTGGCTCATCGTTTTTCTTGGTGTGTGAATATACCATTCTTTAACTACTTCATAGCTGCATTATCTGCTACTAGATACGACCTGCAGGTGAGCAAAAAGAGCCTTGCAGACCCATGTCTGTCACTCTGAAAAGCAATATCCTTCAGAGAAAGCCATCAGATTCTGCTGCAATGCAGTGAACGACTGGGTAGGGTTAAAAGCCTTGTGCACAATTCCTGGTGGCTGGCTGTTAATCTCCAGGAAAAGCCCCATGTCTTAATTGCTATTGTATAATTAGTAACCTCTTGCATCTAACCGATGTTAAGCTGATGCAGTAATGTGCCAAGTCACTTTCATTCTCTGTAAATGAGGATCTAGAAATACTGCTATAAAAAGTGAAATACTTTCTTTTTAAGTTCTTTGAAAAATACTAAGATCAGCACCATCAATGTCATATGGCCAATTCTGAAAACCAACAGAACTGCCACAGACAGCCAAAGTGTAAGTGACTGGACAAAGTGGTCCCCAAGTTTGAAGATATAAAATGAGAAAAGTCTGACAGGCTTCTTATACAGTGTATGTTGTAAAGGAGTCAAACATACCAGCCAGTAACCATCTCTTAGTTTGAGATTTAGAGAATATGGAGCTGAAAGTAAGGGAAGAATGAATTTATTTTAATACAGTGTGAACCTCAGGGCAGCCAGATGTAACTACGCTTGAAGAAACTGATGTAATTTTATTTAATATATATGGGAAGATATCTGAATGTTTGATATTGGATTAATTGATAGCTCAGTATCAGTGGTCAGTATTCATTTTCCCTGTGGTATTTAGTATGTCTGTCTGGGAGAAGTTTCTGTCCTGAGGAAAATACAGATATATTCTGTAAAACCAAAATTCGGATGTAGAAACATTGAAATAATTCATTTTGATAATAACAAATTGTTGTTTGTCAATAATTTTTAAGAATTATATTCTAGTAAATATACAATATTATACAAAACATATAAACACGGAAAAAATATAGGAAATAGAAAAAAAAGTATAGACAGCATTGCTTTTAAACTACCATTTTTGTCACAGAAATTCTGCTTTGAATGGAATTTCACTTTCTGAGAAAAAATTCTTCTCAACATTTATTTTACCAAGCATAATTATCATTCAGTTAATCAGATTCTTGTGTTCAGTGTGATTGTGAAAAGATTCTAGAAAACTGATAGAGCTAGCTATCCAGCTGAATAGTCAATGATAATTAATAGTGAAATTATACTCAGAAAATTCAGTGAATGTGTTGTTTTCTCTCTGACACAACTATATTACTGACAAAACAAAATGAATGCAACAGAGATGAGCAACTGGTTTGCTTTAAGACAGCTTTTTTTTTTTTTTTTTTTTTTTTTTTCCCCTATTTCCCTATTGCATTTTCCCAGGATTTTTGCAGACATAGATGAGTACAGGATCAGGCCCAGATGATTTCTTGGTGTGTGTTATTTTATGCAGTGATGAATATCTCATTGAAGGCTCTGTTGTTCAAGCATATTCACCTGAAATGCTTTCTTTTCCTGATTTTAGCCTGTTTGACATGGTCAAAGTGATGGAGGATTTCAAAAAATAATATAAATCTTCTAAACTGCCAGTCTTTCTGAGAAGAGCTTGAAGAATTCAGATGAGTCAGCAAGTGATATTTAAATAGTTTCTCATTTTATTCAACTAGAATGTAATATGCCATAGACTCCATCGAAGTTCCCATTTCAGTAAAAGAGACAGAATATGGGGAAGGACAAATTAAATCCCAACATGAGAACACTGTGGGAGATCATGGTTCAGTAGGGAAACCCTTGGATGTGGTGTAAAACAGATTACCTTTTTGTTTCTGTTTGCTCTCTAAACCTATACCTGATGTTAAGTCCTTTGAGAAGAAGACAGTCCTTAAATATCTATTCATCATAAATTTTGAGGATGTGTTGCTTGCGGATTTAACAAAAAAACATATTTTTTAAAAAAACAGGCTTAACAAACTCCCATTCAATTTTTACATAGTTTTAATTTTTCTAGTGATTTTTTTAAATGAACGGCCATTTTTTCAGTTCGTATGACTTTTCAAACTGAAATATAGCTCAGAAAATATAAAACAAAGTCAAAACAAAGTTCATTAGCATCATTATAAGAATCATTAATTGATGAAATGTTGTTTATATTTAACCTTTATGAGAGTTTTGCTTGTTCCCTACAATTTAACTCAAGATTTTGATGATTCTTTAAGTTCAGAAAGGCATTTTTCTAACTAGTTCCACCTATTATAACAATAATTGTAAAGCTCTGATCTCTATGGAAACTTTAGCTGGTATTTTAAAGTAATTATAAGGATGAGAGATGACTCTATGATTTCTATAGTTGTTTTCCTCATTCTCATCACTTTGAAAAATGCATTTGATGAGGAACACTGATACAATTCTCTGGACAGGAAACAAATACTATGTTAGAGAGAAAGCATCCGTCTTTAAGCTCAAGAAGTGTTTTATTAATATTATTCTTGTCATTTTAAATGACCCCTTCTGGGGTCATGAGGAAAGAAGGAATATTACAAAGAGAAAATGAGGAAGGGTAAAAAGGAAGGCTCCAGAAGATTCTTCAACTTGGTTGGGTTTCTTTAACATTTTTGTTATATTGCTTGTAATGTTCTTTGAAATTTCAGATTAGCTTTAACATCTATTCTGTAATAAATTAGACACTGCAAATATAATCTAAGTATGCACACAAAAACAAAATTCAGGCTACTGGGTTACAGCTGTGTTATGGAGATTAATGTTACTCTGGGAATAATTTATTTCTAAAGCCAAATTCATGCACTTTAGAATAATTTCAGAAATTTCTATAGATTTTACTAGAACAGAATGACAGAAAATGAGGAAAATTAGAAATTTGAGAAAAAGGTATATAAGCAAAAAAGTACATTATTCTGAAAAATGTAATCCTTTGTATCCATAATGATTTGCTTAATTTATCACTTTTCCGTTGCTAAAAAGCTAGTTCTGCAATTAAAAAGTTTGTACTGAGAGTAATAGCCACCACTTTAATCAAGTGAGCTTTTCAAATTACATAAGGCAGTAATTTTCAGACTGTCCACAGAAAACTCTTCCAGGTGGTAAAGGGATATTTCTGTTTTATTCTGCTACTGTGGTAAAATACTTGGTTAGGTTCCAAAGACTGTAATTACAGAATGAATTTCCAGATATTTTTTTCCATTAAACCAGTAATATTTCTTCATCTATTGCAGCTGTTTCATATCTTCTGATTTTTTCAAAGTTTTAATACATGATCTTTTTCATTATGAGTAAATGTTAGGTGGCAATCAGATTATGGAACTATTTGGAGAAATACAATAAAGAAATGAGTCTTGAATACTCATGATTTTCAGAAAGGGATTTTATAGTTATTCATTTTCCTCAGAGAAGTTTGGTTAGTTAAAAATAGTCTTGAATGTGCTGTTTATTTCACCTTGGAGACAGAAAACTGCTGTTATTGCTTCGTATCTAACCTACTTATTTGAATCAATGTATTTAAAGAGGTGAAAACCACTAATGGATGAGGGAAGAAGGTTTGAGAAAAAGGTGGCTGTGGAACAGAGCCTTAAGCAATAAGTTACTTTCAGAAGGGAAAAAGTCACTGATCATTTGCACCTATCTGCTTAGCAGGTTTCCACTTCACCTTCTGGGTTTCTCCCTCTATTTCCACATTTCATCTACTCCTTCCTCTGTTCTGCTGCATGTTACTTTTGGATAAATTTTAAATTAAGGAGATGTAGATGGCTGGTGCAAAGTAGGATTGACAGTGATGAGGAAAGCAAAGAGTGTCTTTCAGGGATAATACAAAGGTTAACCATTGTAATTTGGGAAAACAATAAATGGCAAACAGGCTACTGTTTAGTAATACTGTTTTCAAGTAGATACCTCCTGAATTTTTTTATGACAAAGGTGATGAAAAAGGCGACAGAGCTGCATGGTCCAGGGCTGCACCGTCCTTTGATATCTGTGGAAAGAGAATCTGGCAAATGACAGAGGATAGTTTCACAGATCACTGCTCATCAAGAACTGGGGAGAACAAAGAAAGTGATGAAGTACTTCCCTGTGTTCTCCTAAGTGTAGTCCTTTTACCAGGAACACTACTAGGCACCAGTTAATGCTAAATAATATTCATGATGATAACCAAAGTTAAAAATGTTTATCAAAGGAGCAAACATACCAGAAGACAGGTCTACAAAGAGTAGTTTGGAGAAGCTCAAGCAATTAATAAAATTTAGAGTTCTTTGTTGTACCATTTTCTTGCTAGCCATTCTCCTCTCTTACCCAGAAAATAGAAAAGGCCTGTAATTCACTACAGAAATTGTCATAATGCACTTAATTTGATTCATTCCTGTGTACACTCGTATTATGTCCTGAGTTAGCCTTGTTATTTAAGAACATTAATATTCTTTGAAGAAATCTGACCCATCACAGTGAGTGACTGGCTGGGTTAATGGCACATGGCACAGCTCCTTCTAGTTGGTCATTAATCTCCAGGAAATGCCCTGTGCCTTAATTTTTATTGCTTAATTAGCAACCTCATCTATCTAAACAAGTGGCATATGACCTGAAATAACAATGTATACAGCAACAGTCATTTTCTCAGAGCTTCTAAGCTACACTATAGGCAGATTCCATGCAAGTAAATCAAGGCATGGGCAGTACGTATCTATTCAAGTAACTTAGGGATGTGACACTAAAGTAATATTCTGCAGATATGATCATCAATAAAATTACATGATCAGTCTTTTCTCAGAGTTGTGGAATGTCAGTAGTTTAAATCAGTGACTAAACTGATGCCAGTAATTTAAAGAGAGAAAGGCTGTGTTTGCATTATTCCTCTTACAATTCAGTGTTCCATATTTCTAATCAATATTGCCATTATATTTTCAATCTGACAGTGGTTAGCCATGATTTTAATCACTGCATGATCTGCATAAACACACACACAGAAACTCAGAATACATTCCTACATGGAATATAAACTAGCATTATTGCATAGAGCTTGGGTCATGGGAATCTATACTTTGCACTTGTGGCCATTAACTTTCTCTCTCTCTGCTTTGTTTATTTTCCACATTCTTTCTCTACTTAAAAATTGCTTCTTTGGCTTGTAACTCTATATAACGGAAACCGATTTTTGATAAGTGCATGTATGGTACGTAACCCACAGAGGACTTTTGTACAGTCTTTGAAAACTGTGTACAGAAAAAACTCAGTACAGCATCAAGTAAACCTAGAATCTGAAAGTCGACTTCTGCCTTTGTAATTGACTTTATAAATAAAAGATAAATGCTTTATTTTTTTTGAAGACAGAAAATACATACAAAAGATCTGTTAATATTTCAGTTTTGCATCTTCTATATTTTGATATTGCTTGCCTAGTAATATCTTGACTCATTTTTCCATGTTTTCCATGACTACTTTTCCATGTGAAATAATAGTGTTGCACAAATAAAATCTTGACTGGTTTCTGTTTTCCTAGTTCCTTTTTTTTTTTTCTGTTTTTTCCCTAAAAACATTAACGTTAGGTGTTCATCATCAGTGTAATTCAAACTCTGTGAATGGGAATAGATTAAATGACTTACAAGGGCTCAGGTTCATAGAAATTATTTTCTAAATGTAATTTTTGTGAATTCAACAATTGTGTACTCTATTATTAAAAAGAAAATTAGATTGCTTTGGTTACAAGCCAGAGACACTTCATTAATGGGTATGGTTCAACACATGTAGAGTCTGAGTCCTGTTTCAGTAATAATTTTTCGCACATTTCTTTGAATCATCAAGTTGCAGTCCAGCTGTTCTACTTTACTTTGTAATAACACTGAAATTCCAGGTATCCTAATCTATATACACTATTGCTAATGTCCATCTGCTTAAAATAATGAAGAGTTACTTAACAAAACTGGGGACAGAACAAACAAAAACCTTAGTATGCTCATTTTTGCTGTGCTATTGGATTTTGTCAGCTTCCATGAATTTGAAATACATATACATATTATACACTTGTCCAGTTTTAGTACAGCATAGTAGTAACACAAAAGTTGTGAAACCTAAAATGGAAGCTAGTGTTGTCCTAAGCATGCACAGAGCCCCTTAGGATCGCTGCGTGATTTTATTTTAATTCAAAAAGTACACAAGACATTCAGTAGATTTGAACTATTGAACTTCTATTGCTGATTGGACTTCAAAGTCTGTTTTGCATTAACTAGCTGTTTATTCACATTAAAGATAATAATAATAAAAAGAAAATAAATAGCTTCCTTTAACTAAAGAAACTTCTATCAAAAAGACACTATATAAAGGTTACTAAGAGAGAGCTGAACCCGTTTTTTGGAAGTCCATATAAAACTTCTGTTAAGTTAAAATAATTGCTAGCACGACAAAATTCATCTCATAGTTGAGGAGATACATAACTAGTTTTGGTCCAGAACAATATAAAAATCAAGTTAAAAATGGGTACAAACCTGTTTCAGTATATAGGCAACAAAAATGCATTCATAATTTACCATACTCTATGAATGTCATGGGTGTAATGGTTTCCTTTAAGCATTTGGCAAAAACAGCTAATATGTATTCAAAAAAGTAATTTTCCACTCAGAGAACTACTTCTTGTAAGCACACATGGAAAGAACTGTCAGGAATGCAGTGCTTTCTCTGCAGTTCTCTGCTATGTTCACGCAGTCAAGACAGACGCTTTAAATGTATAGGAAATTAACAGCTGGCATCAAATCCACAATTAGATATGGAAAGATCATCTTCTTGTGAGAGCAGACGTTCAGTGTTAATACATAGCTGTAGTTGTTAGTTTTCTCTTTTGTCTTTAAGCAAAACCCCTTTAAAGCAAATTTCTGCAAACTTCTTAAAACAAAATAAATCTGTAATACTTACAGAGATTCACATGATAGACAAAATTGCCTATTTTTTTGTTTTTTAATCTGTGTTCCTGTGCTCCTCGTAAGTAAGGGAAGATAGCTGTAGCTGAACAAACAGATAATAGTTTACCATGCCTCTAACTGTATTTCTCTCCTATTCATGTAATTTTGGCTTGCTTCTTGTCTGTATGAGACCAGGTTGCCCAGAGAGGTTGTGGAGTCTCCTTCTCTGGAGATGCTCAAAACCTGTCTGGATGCCATCCTGCACGATGTGCTCTAGGTGATCCTGCTTAGCAGGCGGGTTGGACTGGATGATTTTCAGAGGTCCCTTCCAACCTCGGCAATTCTGTGATTCTGTGAAGCGTGGATAGCTTCTGTTTTCATGTATATGACCAGATATGCTAGGACTTGGAGGAGAAAAATAGATAATATACAACTATGTTCTATTTCTAATATAAATTGATTATAAATAAGTAATTATTGATGTATATGTAGAATGTAGCTGATTAATGCTACTCTTCTTCAGTACTTTTGTCTGTATCCACACTGCTTAAATTTTGGAGAAAGATGCATTCAAATTCATCTTTATTGGCATTGCCATTCTTTTAGCCAAACAAAATGGCACAGAGAGAGTGTGTTCACATACCATTCTTTATGTATTCAACCATCAAGAGGAATATTCAGGATTAATGTTTTATTTTTTATTCCACGTTTATTCCGTCTTTCAGTTCAACTTTGCCTTTCATTATTAAATGCACTTCATATAAAGCATCTGCCAGTTATACTCTTATTTCATCAGTATTTTGATAATTGAAGTTTTAAGAACTACAGTAATGTAGACTGCTTTTTGGAAACATATTTTGAATGGCTCTTGAATGTGGTGGAATTTTTTATTTGTAGGTTTTAAGTGATATTTGTTCCAATGTAAAATTATCAACTAGGACAACAAAATTTAGATATTATATATATTTGGGAAAAGGCGTATCTTTCTGCATAAAATCCAGTAAAGTACCATAAACAATAACACAGTTCTTGTCTCAAAGATGTTAAAGGATATGTCTATAATGTGGGGGGAAATAATTGAGATAGATACATTTTTCTGTCTTTTGCTATAAACCACATACAAATTCATTGGCTAGAAACCAAAGAGAAAAATAAGGGGTTGTGATAAAATCATGTCTTAAGCACAGAAACACAAAAGTTAGAAATGACGCTAGTCTTTTTCCTTTCATTGGTTAGCTTTTTGAAAAGTGCATCAGAAGAGTGTAGACATGCATTCTGCTGCCTTATGCAGACGAATTATCAAAATGCTATGTGCCAGTTTACTTAATTAGAGATCTAACATATTTCTAGAGACACATGCACAAGACAATCTTTAAAATCCTTTCTAGATAATTAAAGATTAAATAATTCACTATTATAAATGCTATACTAAATAATACTAAAAATATTTATAGAATCTCAAGTAAAATATTTAAAATAATTATTTTTTAAAAATGTTTTCATCAGTGTGATTTTATTTTGAAAGATTACAGGTGCACCGGATTAATTCCTTATTACCAGATACAGTGGTAACAAATCCTATAACTTCCTAAGTATTAAATACTGTGTATAATTGGACGATAAGGTTGTGGTTAACTCATTTGTAAAAATTCCCAAAGTCATAATTATAAAAAAATGTGAACATTTGATGTGTATATACTAATCAAGAATATGTATGAAATGTACTGCACACTTTATATGATTTAGTGGATATTTGGCAGTATTTTGTATGAAAAATTGTGAAGCAGAACTTTGTGGCATTGTAAAAATGCTACCCTTACATCTCTCTGGGTCTTAGTCTCCATTTAAACAGTTTTGATTATACTAAAACTGTTTCCTTCCACATACATTGCATTCTAAAAATGTTCAATATTATATAATTGGAAATTACTTCAGAATACTGTATATTAACTGTTATATTGTATGTTTCAGCGCAGAAGAAAAAAGCTCTATTTAAGTTTTAATTACTTATGCTGTTATCCCTTGTCATATTCTCACCATATACACGGAACACAGCTAAGTGTTGCAGCTGCAAGTCTGACTGTCATTCAGGTTCTATTGCTAACTTTAGAAGGTTATTCTTTAATTTGCACTGATGGTATAAAAAAGAGCAGCTCCGTTGAAGTCAGTGGCAATGTCCAAAGAATTTTAGGAAATTAACCAAACTCTGCTGAAGACAGAGAATTTCATTAGGCTTTGGATAAAGAACAGAAGTTAGGAAAGGGAAGACTTTCTTTCTTCTGTGTTGTCATATGTTATGTACAGGTGTTTTTGATTTTTGCCAAATGAAGACTGCTTTTACCTAAAGTGAGAAATGAGGCAGAGTTTAATTGGTTTCCTATTCGTTAAAGCAGGTGAATGTTGAGTCCCATTTTAATAAACATGAAAAACAGACAAAAATGATACTATTTTGAAAGAATTGGCTGATGGAGTTGCCAAGCCACTCTCCATCATATTTGGAAAGTCATGGCGATTAGGTGAAGTCCACAGTGAATGGAAAAAGGGAAACATCACTCCCATTTTTAAAAAGGGTAGAAAGGAGGACCCAGGGAACTATAGACCAGTGAGCCTCACCTCTGTCCCTGGGAAGTTCGTGAAACAGGTCCTCCTGGAAACAACGTCAAGGCACATGCAGGTGGAGATGATCCAAGACAGCCAGCATGGCTTCACCAATCATGCCTGACCAATCTGGTGGCCTTCTATGATGGAGTGACTGCATCAGTTGGCAAGAGCAGACCAAATAATGTCATCTAAGCTGATCAGAGGGCTGGAACACTTCTCTTATGAAGAAAGGCTGAGAGAGACAGGGATGTTCAGCCTGGCAAAGAGAAATCTCCGTGGAGACCTCATTGCAGATTTTCTATACTTAAAGGGATCTTATAAAAAAAAAGATGGAGAGCAACTTTTTACTCAGGCAGATAATGACAGGACAAGAGGGAATGATTTTAAATTAAAAGAGTGGAGATTTAAATTAGATGTTAGGAGGAAATTCTTCATTCCGAGGGTGCTGAAGCACTGGAACAGGTTGTTCAGAGAAGTGGATGCCCCATCCCTGGAAGTGTTCAGGACCAGGTTAGATGAGGCCCTGGGCAACCCAATCTAGTTGGCAACATTCCTGCTAATGATAGGAATATGAATAGCAATCCAAAACAGCACATAGTTTATTAGGAAATATTATTAGGAATATTAGGAAATATTAAAATATTAAAATAATATTTCCTAATATCAAAATATTAGGAAATAAGTTAAGCTTTTAGGCTGGTGTTTTGTGAGGGGTTACCATCCTTTCCAACTCACGAGTCCATGGTAAGAAAAATGAACTAGAAAATGTATGTTGTTAAAAGATATATAGAAATTTATATAGTGATAATTACTTATATAAATCTATCCATCTCCACACCTGGATACTAAAGGATAGAATAAAGGATAGAATATCGTTGAGTACCAAGTCACTGATAAACTTAAGTTTATTTATTTATTTATTTATTTTTTATTGGAGCACCTACAAAATAGGATATCCCAATGCAAAGAAGATTCTGAGCATGTGAACTGTAAATCTAAGCTACAGCCACTGCATGTAAATTTTTTAAGGAAGAAAGATCTGGGGGGTACATCCATATTTCCCACTAACACACTCTCTGTTTTGTCATTATACAGCGTCAACCACTTGATATCTATGCAGATACTGATCTGAGGAAAAGAGCAGTGTGAATAGTGCAGTTGTTAACTGACATAAGGAGGGGTGAAGTGGATGTCATTTCTGTACTTTATCTCATGGCATCTTATGAGATTCCCAGTGGCTTACTACAGACATTAGCAATGGTAGGAAAAAATTAGATTGCTTCTAAGTACTAGAAATAGATTTTTGGTTCTACTATAGGATAAGAAAATGTTGAAATAAATTAATTTGTGAATTTCATGCTGAGTGATATTACTGCATGTAATAAAGTAAAATATTTTAATTACATGCTGGAATGATGTAGACTATTAAATAAAAATGTTAACATTTTCCTAGCAATGAAAACTAAAGCCCTGTACAAATAAGTGTAAGATTTTGATCACAGAGATTCTTGCCTATTAAATTTGTTTACAGTTTTATTCTTGAGGATTATAAGTGCTCTATGATTCTTCAGTTTTAAGGCACTCTCAAATGCCAGGAGTGGATTTACTCACAGAAGTTTTAATTTCTGAAAGGTTTAATTGTGAATGGAATATTTTTGAAGGAGATATATATTTTTGCTGACTAATGTTAAAAGTGAAAAAAATGCATTTGGGAAGCTTAAGCACAGATCCTATCCTATCATCATATGGCTATATGGCAAATTCTTCATCAAAATCCATTAAATGTTAGATATGAATCTAACTCTTAATTTGAGTTCTCTAGCTCATGATACTATTTGCTGGAAGTATATTTCCAGTATAATTGATAGAATTAAGTTTTAGCAACAAATTTTCATTATTTAGGAAATTAGGATATTTAAGACCAAAGTCTGGCTCATGTTATCCTAATGGTGATCTTATTTAAATGATGAAATTTTGTTTACTTAAATCAAGTTATGAACATTTTTAACCAAAAATATGGTATGAACTTATCATGGGACCTGTGCTCTGATAGCACTTTCAATAGATTTGCAAAAATAAAAAATAAATATTTTCACCACAGAATGATCCAAAAATATAGAAGGATCCTGATTTTGATCTCAGAATAGATTTGAAATACCATGTAAACTTGAAAGTTTTTTTTTCCTCAAAAATATCACACAAATGTAAATAAATGCATCCTTAGCTCATATAAATTGACATGGGTCTATTAATTTCAGAGAAGCAGTACAACATTAAATCAGATGTGGCCTTAAAATACAAACAAATCCCAACAGTCACATACAGTAATTGTGCTAGCTTAAAAGAGCATAAAATACTGTGATTTGTAGATAATGATACAGAGTTCTCATAAATGACAAATATACAGGGAAATGGGATTTTTCCCGGATGCATCATTTTAGTTGTCACATGCATCTTTTAAAAGTTGTGGTGCCACCAATATTTATCTGGCACAAATCTCTGATTACGTTATTTTGCTAATTGCAGAGCTGCCTTCAGCTGAACACAAATATTATCCTGTGCCAGTATATTCATGCTGGCAGAAACCTTGCACGTTAAGGAGCCAGAAATATAGAAATGCCCTAGACTGTTACTTTTTTTTTAGAGCCATTCATGAAAATTCTGTCTAATAAGGGAACAATATAGCATATGCTGCAGGTAGATTATACCTGTATTTACTTCTTTTTTTACTCCATACTTATACTATCTGCACTGTAGTAAATATAATAGCTTGTAATTTATGCAACTATGAATTGAATTAAAAAAAATCAAGCCTTGAGTAAACACAAAAATAGTGTGCAATGCTTCAAAAATGCTGATCAAAAATGATAGATTTATTGTCGTGGACAAAATGTACTGAATATTGACAGACCTTATGAAGCATGGCAGTAGTTTTATGTGTGTATGTAAAGGTATATTTAAAATACATTACTTTATGATTAAAAATGGTTCAATAAATTTTGATAATAGAAACTGTAGGTTAGTAGGCATGCTCTTTAAGAGAAAAAAAAACCAAAACTTTCTATGGCTTTAGCAGGACCTGGAAACAAATCTTAATACATGCAGCAGGTGTACAATGTTTTTGAGGAAGTTTTGAGAAAGAAATTGAATTATAAGTGAGATAATGCACTTGAATAGTTGGAATAAAAGGTTTGTCCTCTGGGGAAGGTTACAGCTAGTTACGCTTTAAGTCCAGTTGACTAATGAATAATGTTGAGGCTAGAAAACTAAGCAGTAACTGGAACGGTAAAGTGTTCCCTGGCACATTGAAACTACAGTGTAGGAAATGGTAGAATCATAGAATCATAGAGTGGTTTGGGCTTGGGATCATCTAATTCCAAACCCTTGCCATGGGCAGGGACTGTTCAGGGTGGCTGAAATTGTTCACTGATGATTTGACCTGGAAAAACAAAGCAAAACACCGCACCACAAATTATAACATTTTGCTGATTTTTGGATTTAGAATATATTGTTTCTCTGATATTTTAATAGCCTAATTGACAGAGGTCTGTTTTTTGTTTATCTTAGTATTCAACCTTGAGTATTCTCTAAAAGAAAAAAAAAACAACCAAACAAAAAAAAAAACACCTAACACAAACACACACACACACAAAACAAACAACCTCCAAGCTTTTAAGCATGCTTAAGACATGTAGCTAAGAAAAGCTATAGATGTACTTTATCAAATTTTAGCCATTACAGATAATTTGGTGTTACAAACTACCATAGAAGAACATGTCTGACCCAGAAATCTAGGAGAGAAGATTTAAATGAGGGCTGTTATATGCCATGATACATAGAAAGTGAGGAGCCAAATTTATGCATTTCAATCATTTCTTCTCTGAAATCAAACCTGGTAATGCAAAAGTAGCAATAGAAATGGAAGTAAAAGCAATACTACTGAGCATGAAATTAATCAAGGCTGGCAAGCTTGTCAGTTTTATAGCACACCTTCCAGAAGCATTTACAATGCTAATACATTTATGTAGAGAGAGACTTGTGATTTTAAAAGCCGCTGTGTCACACTTCACTTTCACCAGAATGCAGCAATCCCTTGCCAATATAGACATATTGCTCAGCATAATGTGAAATTGCAAATCAGCTGGACACATCCACATACAGTCAAGCAGCAAGGCTGTTTGTTAATCAATATGCTGAGCAGCTATTAAGAACAGAATATGACACAGGAAAAAGCTGGAAATTGGCCTTCCTGAAAAAGTCTTTTCGCAAGTGAATATGTGAAAAGCAGCATTGGAATCTACTTGTGTTGTGTTTGTTGTTGTGTTTGTCGTTGTTGTTGTTTAAGAATGCAGTAAATGCCATCGAATGCATTAAAATTAACACTCATCCTCTTGCTGCATACTGCCACTGTTCCAAAGAGATACTGTGATCAAACGAGATGCTCTATAAAACAGAAAACTTGACCATGTAAAGCTATGCAACACAATCAAAAAGTAAGAGCACCATCACCTGTCAGTATAGTCATTGGCCCATTTTTTTATACTTATCTAAAAGTTCCCAAATATACTTCCCTCAGCAGCATAGAAAATAAATAATGCAGCCAAAGCCTCTTATCTTAGTATTTGATTTTTATCTTTAGTATTTGATTTGAATTTTATTTGTGTACCTTCAAGGAATGATATGCCAGTAAAGTTGTGTTGTAATGACTTGAGCAGAAATAGTCTTCAATCTATCTGTCTTTGCTGTATATAAATCCAGAATAAAGCCAATATCATTTCATAGAAGATGAATTTTACTTCCTTTACATTTTATTTACTTTTTCAAGAAAATGTCTCAATTTCTTTTGTCAAGAGCAAAGTACACCAATTTTTAATTCTCATTTCCTTGTGAGAAATTTGAAGTGGGAATGATTCAGGATTCCCAAACTGTACAAACTTGAGTAGATAAAAGAAATGTCATAAATTCTATTTATTTGGTGTGTGTGTACGTAAATGATATGTCTCAGTACTCTTGCATTTCATTTTCTTTCTTCAGTTCTTTTACAAGTCAAAACACTATCAATAGTCTATCTCATTCATGAAAAAGACAAAAATCAACTCATTTTTGAGCACATTTTCACAGGCAAAAAGAAATCAAACAGGAAAGAATTTTAATTACAGATAACAGGGGATCATACAGTTTTTTATTTCATTCTCAGAAGCATTGTCATAGTTTCACACTGTGTGTTGGGCAGAGCTTTTCATTTTAAGAGGGTACCCATGTTATTATACAAATGGTAACATAAAAAGCACAAACAGGGTATGGTAAGTAGATAGCAAAGCAAAAACAGCGTTTAAGAAAATATATGAAGTGGACTGCCTTGTAAAAGTATGGACTGCCTTGTCGACTTTCTTTACTACTCTGCTCTCGCTTCTTCTTTCCCCAAAATTTTGAGTGATATTAATATGTAGAAGCCAGGGAAAAATACTAAGGTTCATCATAAGTAAACGGAAGAGGCAACAAATATTGCAGTTCCAGCATATACACTTCAACGTGTCTGAGTTTGCAGGAAGCTTAGAAAATACTGTGAAGGAAATATATCCAACAGATCTTCAGGTAAGAAAGGAGAAAAAAGTTCTATTTGTTTGGAAAATGCTTCCAGCTAATTAGATTGCTGAGCAGCCATGCCAAACAGTTAAACACTTGTACATTTTAATGCAGCATTTATAGAATACTTATTTCTTTTGGTGCAGTTTCATTGAGCTGAAAAGGGTAGAGCTTGTTAGGTATTTTTTAACAAGGCATTTTTTCATTAATAAGGTCAGTGGGTCAGTGGATTAAATTGAAGTGACTTAAAGTTGTATCATAAAATTCAAGAAATCTTCATGTTTGGAAGAAGATGGGCTACAAAATGCTTAATTGTGCAGATAATAATTGTGGAGATTTGTGTTACCTTATTTATTTCTTATTCTCTTATTTCTTAGGAAGTAATAATTCTAAAAAGCCTGTATGAACCTTCACAGTATGAGCTACTATATATTTCTACAGACATTTATGAGCTCTGATAACCTCTAACATCCACCAGCAAGTAGATATTTTCTCCAGGTTTCACAGTATTTCCTTTATATTTACAACTCTCTATCTCTCTTTGTTGATGTTTTACCTTTTTTTTTTTTTTAAATTCTGTGCTGAGTTTCTCAAACACCACTGAATCTTTCTTAGTACAGGAATCATAGAATCACAGAATCGTCTAGGTTGGAAGAGACCTCCAAGATCATCTAGTCCAACCTCTGTCCTAACACTAACAAGACCCCCACTAAACCATATCACTAAGGGCTACATCTAAACGTCTTTTAAAGACCTCCAGGGATGGCGACTCAACCACCTCCCTGGACAGTCCATTCCAATGCCTAACAACCCTTTCAGTAAAGAAGTTCTTCCTAACATCCAACCTAAACCTCCCCTGGCGCAACTTTCGCCCATTCCCCCTCGTCCTGTCACCAAGCACGTGGGAGAATAGACCAACCCCCACCTCTCTACAGCCTCCTTTAAGGTACCTATAGAGAGGGATGAGGTCTCCCCTGCGCCTCCTCTTCTCCAGGCTAAACAACCCCAGCTCCCTCAGCTGCTCCTCGTAAGACTTGTTCTCCAGACCCCTCACCAGCTTCGTTGCCCTTCTCTGGACTCTCTCGAGCACCTCCATGTCCTTCTTGTAGCGAGGGGCCCAAAACTGAATACAGTACTCGAGGTGCGGCCTCACCAGAGCCGAGTACAGGGGGACAATCACCTCCCTAGACCTGCTGGCCACACTGCTTCTTATACAGGCCAGGATGCTGTTGGCCTTCTTGTCCACCTGAGCACACTGCTCGCTCATATTCAGCTGCCTATCAACCAGTACTCCCAGGTCCTTCTCTGCCAGGCAGCTTTCCAGCCACTCATCTCCCAGCCTGTAGCTCTGCTTGGGGTTGTTACGCCCCAGATGCAGGACCTGGCACTTGGCCTTGTTGAACTTCATGCAGTTGACCTCAGCCCATTGCTCCAGCCTATCCAGATCCTCCTGCAGAGCCTTCCTTCCCTCGAGCAGATCGACACACGCACCTAACTTGGTGTCATCTGCAAACTTACTGAGGGTGCACTCGATCCCCTCATCCAGGTCATCGATAAAGATATTAAAGAGGACTGGCCCTAGCACTGAGCCCTGGGGGACTCCACTAGTAAGCAGCCTCCAACTGGATTTGGCTCCATTTACCACAACTCTTTGGGCCTGGCCATCCAGCCAGTTTTTAACTCAACAAAGCGTACGCCAGTCCAAGCGCCGAGCAGCCAGTTTCATGAGGAGAATGTTGTGGGAAACGGTGTCAAAAGCCTTACTGAAGTCAAGGTAGATCACATCCACAGCCTTCCCCTCATCCATCAAGCGCATCACTTGGCGCATCAGGAAATAACATAATGGCCTGCACGATTCCTTTCTGTGTAATGCATCTCAATACAAAGCTGTAAACTATATGTGCACTGCATAAAGTTGTTTGTCTTTCATATTCTTTTTCCAATAACAGGTTTAACTTTCCCTTATCACATACTATAAGAAGCCATTTCCATTTCTGTCAGTGGTGCTAGTTTTATACTAATCCAGTATCAAAACCCCACTATGGTCAAAGAAAAATGTCTTTTGACTTCAGTGATCTTTAAATTAGATTACTTAAGTCTTGATATTTTTGTTAAATAATACTTTTTTATTTGCTGATACCTTTTTCAGTTATCTTAATTTGCCTTAGTAATTACAATAAGTTGTAATTATTTGGGGGTTTATTTAACGCCAGTGGTGTAAGGGGGTTATCTGAATCCTGTGCAACTTCTGCATAACCAGACATAAATATTATGTTGGAATTAGTTAGGTTTCTGCAAAGACGTTGAGAGTGCAAAATTCATTCATGTGTTTGCACAGATGAAACCAGAGGCACAGTCTGCGTTATAACTGTCTGCCATTGCTAATGATGAATAGAAAGAGAAAAATAAATAGACTACAATTCTTGAGATTGTAGTCTGTGTGCTGCCAGGTAGGGAATTATAAAAGGTACCTTCCTTCTTATGAACAAAACAAAAGTGAACAGCATCATGTCATTCTGCAATATATGAAAAATTGCTTAGGGTGAACACAAGATTTTAATTCTTTGTAAATATGTGACTCCAGGTGAATTTTAAAATAAGATAAATCAGGACAATGTAGGTAAATCAGCCTTGCTTCCAGGTTTTGATGTATATGTTTAAGTAGCCATCAAACTGCTAAGCGCTCTTACTGCAGTTTGTGCAGGTTCTGTATTCATAGAACTGCAAACAGGAGAAAAAATGAACTGCTATTTTTATCATCAGACAAATGAAATTAATGACAGGATTGATAAAGTTACAGTAGGCAGTAGATAATGCTATGCTATATTTCAAAATAATTATTAACATTACAAAATCATATTAAAGTTACACTTCTAAGATTAAGGGCAAAAATGTTATGAGAAGATGAGTAAGTTAAGAAAGGAAATACTTTTTTCTTTTCTTTATAATTACTGAGATGCTTATAGTAGCTTGTATATATTAAGCTGTTTGAAGAAGAAAAGTTTTATAGATACATAGGTATATACATATTTATAGGAACACTATTCAGTGTGAGCTTTGTTAAAAATTCAATGCAGCATGGTATTTCTTTCACATATGTGACTGGCATAAAATACAATCATATTAATTTAGCTTTTCTGTTTGTTCCTGGAGTGTTATCTAGAACTGTAACTAAATTTGGTGTGTTGAATTGAAGCAGAAATGAAATTTGTGAGCTCTGTGAAGAACTTCAGGTTTTAACACTCAAAATTAAAGATGTTCAAAGGAACCAGCAGTACAGCTTTATAAGATATGCAATGCCTCTGGTACTCAGCAGGTTTTATGGCTGTGAAAAACAGTTTCATGGGAAGAATGATTATCTAAGACTAGTTTTTCATACCAGCCTCGTTTCTGAGTTATATGCCATCCAAATTCAGTGATTTAACAGACACAGAAAAAGAAAGACTTTCAAACCTGTTATCGATACCTCTTCATTCCCTTGACATAGCTGCTTCTTTCCCTCTTCACCAGTATGATCATATTCTGTAGATCTTTTTGATGGTCATTATGCATATTTCAAAGTTATTTAAAAACCTATTTTTATTTCTCAGCATGTTTTTCTGTGGTGCTAAAGAGTCTGCAGAAATGATTGCCTTGTATTTTTTTTTTAATGTTATTGAACAAACCCATAAATAGATATGTAACGAAAGCAATCTTCAAGTTCGCTTTTAAAATTCTGAAAGTGGCTTGCACCATAAAAAGTATGTATTTATTGGATGGGGGCAAATACTTTAAGGAACAAACACAGGGGCAATAAAATGTAAAATACTAAATTTTACACACTATTTTGATCACGTGACAGTTTTATATCAACCTCTATACTTTCAAATTTGATTTAACAATCTATTATATCATTCAAATAAGTAATTAAAATTAGCCTGCAGTTCATGTTAACACGAACTGAATCAGTTAGAAATCTAATGAGAAAATATTTGGATCTATAGATCTTCCTTGTTTTCTTTTAGTCATAGCTGAATGAGCTTACCTTTTATGACTTAGTATCTTCATTTGTAAAGTGGGCCCGATATGGATTGGTTTTGGGTATTGCTCCTAAAAACATGTTCCTGTCCCCTTATAATGCTATACAAGAATTGTTTGCACATGGAAAATATTACAGACCTTGATGTTAAGCTGGAAAAGACAATAAAACAATTATTCTCGTTAAAAGTTGCAAAACACTCAGCAAAATGTTTCCATGCAAACATTTGAAACTTCATCTTTGACCTGAAAAAAAGGAAATTGTCCTTTGTACTTTCTGTAAAAGACTTGTTTTTATTTTGCAGAAGCTGTGTCTCAAGCTAAAGGCCCGAAACCTTATTTATTTGCCTACTATTTTTGATTGGAAACTATACATATGTTGAAAAGAGCAAACTAAAAGCTTTCGCTAAGACTTTTGAGATGTTTGCTAAAGAAACCTTTGACATTTTACTTAAGCTAAAAAGGTGAAAGACATATAATCTTTGTAGTTTAGAGAGCACATGGTTGAAAGATAGTATTAGTAACAAACAAAGGTATTTTCCTGTTCATAATGCTGCCAGTGCGGATGCAGGACAAACAAAAAGCTAAGGAATTCAAACAGAGTAAGAAACAATACGTGACTTGAAATTTAGATAATCCAAGGTTGAGTACAAAAAGTGGTTTTGGAAGAAAATGGAACTGGCTCAAACTATAAAGTCTGTTGTCTGTCAGATAGAATAGCCTAATTCTGATGTGTCTGTTTAACATTTTAAGAAAAAAGAATAGTCCTATAAGCAAGCAGCTTTCTGTTAAGAGATGTAGGTGGTGGTGAAAAAAAGCTTCCATTCCCCCTCACCCTCAGTGTTGAACATTTCATCCCTGAAACAGTTTCAGACTTTTTTTTTTTTCCCTTCATACTGCTTGTAAAAACAATAATACATTTGCAAAAAGGCTGGAATGACATTTTTTTCTGTCTCCTCCAATGATAACATTTTTTGGGGGGATGAACATTAGTGCAAACATCATCAGAATGTGGCTTATAGATGTTTTGTCTGTTACTCTGCAGCCTATTCCTCTAGTTTTTGATGCTCTGTAGAAACACAGACATTCTAGATGAATTACTAAATAAACTTCAGACATGTAAAGTAGCTATGACCTTAGCTAACAGGGTAATTGCCTCTTATACACAGGAATTGTATTTAAGCTATTTTGCAATACAGTGTCGAATAAGGTAAAACAACACCTTTCAAGTGGAACAGAATAGAAAAATATGCCTGGCATTAAATGACATAAGACCATATAGCTCCATTCACTTGTAGAGGAACTGAACTGATATCAAAGTTTCCATGAATGTCATACATAAGTGATAAATGGCCAGTAGCGTTGAATGGGATGCCTAATTTGTAGGGAGAAGTAACATGACAATAACTGAAGACACTCTAAGATGTAAAGGTAGCAAACAAAACACTTTTTCAAAATGCGTAACTTTCAAAGTACATCTTTGGTGATTTTATTTTATTTTATTTTATTTTATTTTTTTGCCAAATTTTACCAAACTTAATGGATTAAAAGAGTAAAGGAAAGAAAAACAGGGTTGCTGAGAAGAACCACACAAATCTGGCAACTAATAAGCTTGATTCTTCTGAGCAACTAAAATATGTATTTTTCTTGTTATTTTTACAAGAAACAGAAGGCATCATCTCAGAGACAGATACATTTTCCTGTGGGAAAGAAAAATGGCAAAGACTTTGCTGATATGCTGGAAAAGACGATAAAGCAATTACTCTATTTGAAAGTTGCAAAGCATTAGGCCCAGGTGAATTTGATACCACAGTGCTGAAGGAAGTAGCAAGAAAAATAGTTAAAATATCAGATACATGTTTTGATGATTCATAAACTCATAGGAACAAGATATCTTATAAAGGCTATCAACTTAACTGTGACATTACATGCAGCAAAACATTGATATCAAAGGAAGCAAATAATTACAGTCTAAGTAGCAACATATTATTTTTTCTGTTGTAACAACAGCTAGCTGACTTGCTGCTCCCTACTGTCCCAAAGTATTATATTGATTTCCAAAAATCAAAAAGCTCAATTTTTAATTTTTTTCTTATGATAGCTTTTGCCATATAATGTATGCCTTTCAGTAAAAGATTCAGCACACCACAAAAGTTATTAAAACTTTAGCAGATGTCTAATACTTATTGAAAGCAATATAAAACTTAAAAATCTAAACACCTTAAGTGTGTGGTTATTTTCACATGCTCAAGCAAAACACTAATTTCTACATTCCTGCAAGCCTGCTTCAGAAATTGCATTATGAGCTGAGTACCAAGATCAGCAGAAAATCTTGGCCTCTAGATAAAGACTTTAGACCAAACTTCTGGCAATATAAGTAAATCTCTGCCTGTAGATCACAAAATCCTTTCGGATGAACTGATTGCTAGAATCAAAATTTTTTTTTTAAAAATCATGAAGCAATCTATGGTATTTTAGAATTATACTGAAACATAAATATTGTCAGCAATGAACATCCAGAGAAAAACTTCTAATATCCACATCTTCATTTGTGAACTAAATAATTATTTCATATGTAATACACACACGAACTCCTGTAGCTGCTATGTGCCAAAACAATGATGCTTTTTGAAGTACAATCTACAGAAAAACTATGAACGCTTTAGTATAAAGATTAGATTATGAAAAAAATAATAGTTTTAGCAAACTTAGTTGTACTGTGAATGTTGACAAACAATTGATTTGCCTGTTCTTTAAACTTCTATTTTTCCATGTAAAGGTAGACAAAAGTTTTTATAGTACAAAAGAAAGAACTAAAATATGGATATGAAAGCTAAACGAGTGAATCAGTCACATGTGTAATCTTATAAAAACACTCTTTTTTAGAAGATTTATAGAAATCTGTAGACAAAGTAAAATTTAGAATGTACTACCTACATATTATTTAGTTATTTTAATGCTTCTGGATCAGCCAAAAAATATGGTATAATTACTTAGTACATAATTATCCTTACTGCATACAATAAAGCATGTATTGTCTATACAGAAATCAGCATACTTTTCAATAGGTAAGCAAAATTTTTCAGATGGGTAAGCTGCCTGTGTTACTAACTTTATTAGAGACATTTCTTGATGTCAATACATGTGGTAAATGCGTGGTCTTAACTTTTTGGAATTGCGAATCATGTCTCATAGTCTTCCATCTAACACACCTGTTTTGAGTTTATTGCAGCCAGCACTAAACACCCATGCAGCTGTTCACTCACTCACCCCCAGAAGGATGGTGATAGCGTAGGAAGAGCAAAAGTGAAAAAACTCATGGGTCAAGATAAACACAAGTTTAATAAGTGGAGGAAAGAGGGAAAAAAAAATAATAATAATAAAGTGATGCAAAGGCAATCACTTACGACCTCCCAGAGGCAGATTGATACCCAGCCAGTCTCCAAGTTACATTTGAGACATAGCCTCCCAGTTTTATTTCTGAGCATGATGTTGTATGGAGTATCCCTTTGGCCAGTTCAGGTCAGCAGTCCTGACTGGTATCCTCCTTCTTTGGTATCCTCCTTCTTGCCTATCCCCAGCTTGCACGCTATGGGGGCAGAGTAAGAAAAAGAGAAAGCCTTGGCACAGTTCAAGCACTGTTCAACCACAGACAAAACATTGTTGTGTTACCAACACAATTCTAGTCATGAATCCAAAACACAGCACCGTATGGGCTGCTATGAAAAAAGTTAATTCCATCCCAGCCAGACCCAGCATACCACTACCATATTTATTAGTAGGTCATGTACATGAGTACTTTTGCTGGCAACCAATTCATTGCATAGTGTAAAATGCAATAAACTTTTACTGCCACAAATTAAAGTTTATCAATGCAAATTCAAAAGGCCCTGGTCAAATAGCAAAATAAACCATCTCATTATTGGCACTTCATGCTTAGCTTCCTTATCTGCTGTAGGACTATCCTGCATAGGCATTTTAAGCATTTAATATAAAAATGGTATATTCTTTACATTAATCTTATTCAGACCTTCTTGTCCATGTAATACAAGAAATGGCACAATCTGATGAACTGCAGCTTGATACTTAGGAGATTACTGGACAGAAACAATTTTACCTCTGAAATGATGTTTCCTTTGAGAACCTGTGTAAAGGTTGATGTTGTTTTAGAAGACTGGAAAAGGGGGAACATAGTGCCAAATGTTAAAATGGCAAGAAAGAAAAGCCAAGTCTAGCTTGTCAGTTTAGCTTTAATTCCTGGAAGATTTTTGAGCATATATTCAAGCAAATGATTTGTTAGCAGTTGGAAAATAAGGAAGCAATGAGTAATAGCAGACATGTATTTGCCAACAAATTAAAATGATTTTACAGACTGGCAAGAAGCAGTCCATGTCATGCATTCTGACAAATGTTTCAGCACTAACATGATATTCTCTTATGCAACTAGGAAATCTTGGGCTAGATTAAATTTCTAAATTGCTACTAAACTGCATGCAAAGTTGGCTGGATAGCTGTGTGAGCTGTCAGTAATTCTTAGTAAAGTGAAAGGACAAGCCAACCACAGGTGTCCTTTCTGGAATCAGTTCTTTGCTTTTTTTTTTTTTTTTTTTTTTTTTTTTTTTTTTTTTTTAATCAGCTTGGATGGCTGTAACAGAGAAGGAATAGAGAAACAGCATACTCAAGAACAAGCTTTGAATTCCAAATCAGCTTGACAAACTAGAGAAAAGGACCAAAAGATTGGCTGAAATTCTGTGGAAACAAGAGAAAGGAGTTAGGCATAGGAATCAATTATGGACAGCAAAAGCATGCTATAGAGAAAAACTGATGAAATACTGTTTCTTCAGAAAAGAATCTTGGAATCTGCATGTACCACATTCTGAACAGGGGTCAGCAAAGCCATGAAGTTGTACAAAATAAGAACATTTTTTCTCTTTTAAATGGAAATAAAACTTGTAAGACAAAGTAATCATCCAATTCTGCACAGTACTGTACTCTAGGCTGGAATTCTGTGCACAGTTTTGAGCACTGCATTTCAGTAACAAAGTAGACTTGTGAATAAAAAGAAGGAGAAGGAGAAGAAAGAAGGAGAAGGAGAAGGAGAAGAAGAAGAAGGAGGAGGAGAAGAACAAGAACAAGAACAAGAACAAAGAAGAAGAATTAGAGTTGTGTACCTTACAGGAAAAGTGATTAAAGGAGGACCTGATAGCAAAGATCAAGCTTGTAAAGGGGTGGTATGAGAAGCAAAGAAATAATCTAATCTTTTTTGTCCATGGTACATAGGAGGAAAAATGATGGTGTTTAATTGCAGCAATTAAGAGTCAGGAAGAACTTTCTAATGATAAGAATAGTGAAAAACTGATCTGGTAGGAGTGGGGTGTGGGAAATAGATAAATTTTATCTGGAATGACAGAGACATAGTTTATCCTATACTGAGGTAGAAAAACTTATTGGATATTTTTTTTTTTTTTGTGTGTGTGTGATTTTAGGATTTCTTTCTCTTCATAATGACATTAATAATTACTCTTAAGCATTCCTGGAACAGAGTAAAAGATCCTGCTTAACATCTGGTGACTACAGAATGATGTCCTCCAATGCATTCAATTTGTCAAAGACCAAATTTACTAGTAGTTATAATAATTTGTACCTGATCCTTTGAACTTTAATATAGAATGTTAGCCTTCAGATCAGAAATAGTGTTTGTTGTTGTTATTGTTGTTTTTCTCATTCCCAGTAGTTGGAATGTGGGAAAATTCTGTTTGTTTCTACTTGGGTGAACAGCAGTGGTTGAGGGCTTCTACTTAAGCGTGTTACTGCAAGGAAGGAGGGAAGGAAGGAGGGAAGGAGGGAAGGAGGGAGAGAGGGAGGGAGGGAGAGAGGGAGGGAGGGAGGGAAGGAAGGAAGGAAGGAAGGAAGGAAGGAAGGAAGGAAGGAAGGAAGGAAGGAAGGAAGGAAGGAAGGAAGGAAGGAAGGAAGGAAGGAAGGAAGGAAGGGGCAAGTCAAAGAAGGTGACTGGCAGATAAAGTGAAGCTATGGTGTTGCTTTTCTGTAACATTTAGAAAACAATAGGAAAAAAAAATACCACCACCACCAACAGAAACCATATTTCAGTTTACTTGGTTTGAACATTACAGGACCATTGTTAGCCTGGGAAATGGCAGAATGAACTCTGAAACAGCATAGAATTTTGGTGAACCTTTGTTGCTTCTCCCATCTCCCCTCTTTAGATCCTATAGTGAGATAACGATGTAGCCTGTTTTTTAGATCCTATCATGAGACAGAACTAGATGAGAAAGGTATATGCCAATTGTTTGTGTTTACCTCTTTCATGGAGTGGCTTGATGTTTTGGTACATTATGTTATTGCAATTAATAATATGTGGTGATTTTGTTGTTCTGGTTGCTTTTTGAAGACCCTGTAGTTTGGATTCAACTGAACTGAATATTTCTCTTCCTTATTTCTCTCCTGAGAAAATTTCTCTTCATATATAACAACATTTCTTCTCTATTACGCTTGATAAGAAGAGATTTTTTAACTTTCCTCTTGGTGGAAAAAAAAAAAAGTAAGTCTTATTTATTTTCTTATATTTGCCATTTTGTCCTTCATATTAAATCTACAATTCTTTCTACAGGAGACATAAAGACAAAGCGTAAAAGGGAAAGTCTGCAAATAAATTAAATTGGCACATGGAGGCGTTTCCTAAAAATAAGTACATTTATCCAGAGTGAAGGAAGATACTGATCTGTTTCTTTCTTCTTTCTGTCCTGCTTATTGATAGCAGCAGAGTTGCTTTTTGTTATGATAAGAAAAGAAAAGAAAAGAAAAGAAAAGAAAAGAAAAGAAAAGAAAAGAAAAGAAAAGAAAAGAAAAGAAAAGAAAAAAGAAAAGAAAAGAAAAGAAAAGAAAAGAAAAGAAAAGAAAAGAAAAGAAAAGAAAAGAAAAAGCTAAAATAGTTGTCTAAATACAATGAAGAACAGCCAGAATTTTTAGAAGAAGCAAGCATGAGACAGTAAACTACTTCCATGGACACTTACCCTCCTTAGTTGCCTAACTGAATAAAACAAGGAGTTCACAAATTCTCATCACATTCAGCACTGCATATTCTTTACTACTTAGCAACAACAACAAACAAACAAACAAAAGATTTAGAATTAAATCCACCATCTGGAAGATCACAACAATTTTCACACATTATGGTTCAGAGAAGAAGCATTATATCCAAGTTAAACATTTCTGTTACTATAAAATACTATATGGCTCATATGATGCCTACATAGCCTTTCATAAACAATTAAGTCTGGACATCACTTACCTGTAGACATAATATTGTATGTCTAGGCCTATCCAAGTGTTCTATATTTGGCTTTTATTCTTCAGTTTTCCTGAATCAAATTAAAATTCCACTATAGAGTTTTCCTCAGCTCAGGAAAGTGGAAGAAGTTGTAGATGCACTCATTCACTTGAACTGAATGACCCTCACATCAATCATAAGCACCACTTGTGCTTGCATGGAAACATCAACTACTGAATTTTCTTTCTGTTTCATGGAGGCATTTGTTTGTGTAAGCCACCAAGGTCCTTCTATGAAAGATGCTATAGAATCATAAAAAGGTTTTATTGCTTAAAAAAGTGTGGATACTTCATCAGTGAACTAAAAAGATTTCTGCCTGCAAAGATGTGAACTCAGTGCTCTGAGGCTGAGTATACAGAATCAGCTGAAAAGGGAGAATCATTTCCAGTGATCAACCCGAAAAAAAAAAAAAAAGTAGGTGTAAGCTTTTTTTTTTTTTCTTTTTTTTTCCCACAGAACAAAGTAGTTAGTTTGCCTGAAAAAGTATAGAGTGGCAACAAGATAAAATGCTTTGTTTTAATACTCTTTGCATTATTTACTAGGACTCTATACTAGGACTCTACATTAGAGTCATGATGTAGGTGTGGCTCACTGTAGCAATCAAGACCCCATACCTTTCTTTGATATTTCTTTAATAATCGTCTTGTGAATCGCCATTTCCATCTTCTTCATAACATCGTAGCTCTGTAATTCTTTTTTTGTGAGGGGTGACTCTAATGTCTCCAATGGATGAAAATGCTTTCTCAAGAATCTGATTTTTCAAGGTACTGTGTAACATCTGCATGTTTTTGCTTTTTTTTTTTTTTTTTGTGGGGGGGGTGTTTTCATACATAGGAATTTTAGAATATGACTGTGATAGAGTGAGTATCAGAGTCTATGAAAGGATATTTTGCATCCCTGTATGGGACAGTAGCAGCATGCAGTGTAATTACGTATTATATGTAAGATCACATTCACCTTATGTCTTCTAGAGAGGGTCCTGATCAGCAAGGTAATGTTTTATTTTAATATACAGTTCATCTATTTCAGTGTTCAGTTTCTTTAAAATATTTTTCATCCTCTTCAAACATCTATTAAATTAGCCGTGTAATATTTTGTTCATAAACCAACATATACAAATACCTGGATTTGTTGATATTGCACTGGAAATGTGGGCATATGGATTTGCTAATTCTTTAGTGAAAAGTGTGCTTGCCTAAGCTACTGATCTTGTATAGGTCTTGATTCCCGTGGACAACGTCTTTCAAGGCCAGAGGGAGATGCTGATAAAGACTGAGGTCAATAATACATACATGATAATATACTTCCCATGGCAGAGCAACATGACAAAAATATATTGTCTTGGAATAATTTTGTCTAAAGTATTATTGTTGTCATGACTGTCTATAAGTTAATTCTGTGCTTTCCAAGTGCTTTCTGAACAGTTGCGTGTGAGTTACTACTCTGCATTGGTGACTGGGTGTAATTTTTGTCCCTGGATATCAAGCTCAACTAGTGAAACCGTCACTGGTAAACAGATCTCCAGCTTTCCCTATAGCTACCAATCATTCTCCGTGAATTGTGCTAGAAATACAATCCAAAAAGACTTCAGCTGGTACAGATAGTCACAACCGTGTTCATAGTTTGCACAGAATATATTTTTGAAAGGAAAAAAAAAAAAAGGCAATTAATCCAGTTATTGTACTGGGGTCTTGAACTGCAACTCATTTCTGAAGAGATCTGTCAAAAACAGCCAACAAACAAACCACCTTGGTATAGTTTCTTTCACTTGACCATGAAACATACTCAAAGAGATATACAGGAACATGTCTGAAACAACAGTATTGTTTCTTTTAAAAGGCTCCAGTTAATGGTTCAAGAAAAATAAATTAAATAATAATAAAGAAAAAAAAATTGTCTCAGATGCTTTATGATTGTTCATAAAATATTTTTGGGTGGAATGACTCCTGGAAAAGTTGCCAGGGTCACTGAGACCCATGGCATTGTGCTGAGTAAGTTACACTAATTCTTAGATACTCAGTTTTCCAAAAGAAATTGCTATTCTTCTCCTCCCCCCCCCCCTTTTTTTTCCATTCTTATCCTTTTTCTAATCCTTCTTGCTCTTCTTTTTCTTTTTGTTCTTCTTCCTGTTTTTCCTTTCTTTCATTTGCACTTAGTCCTTAGATTTGCTAAGGAAATTGCCAAAATCCAGGAAGAAATGCACAATTTACATAATTGAAGGGAATAACTTGCATGTACAAATGATACCAAAATATGTGTCACTACTGCACAAGAGAGAGATTAAGCTCTCTATGCAAACTTTAGCCTTTAGGGCCCAATCCAGTAATCGCTGAGTTCAGTTGCAAAATTCCAATTGACCTGAAATTCCCAGTGGCACTTTTATTTCATTTCAGAGAAGAACAGATCATGTTATTCTTATATGGTGAACTTCAGTTTTCCTTCATAAGCATCAGTTTTCTTCCAACATGTGTAAACCCTATTATTTAATTTCTTTGAAAATTTATTTTTTTCTGCTCTTAGTTTCAGGAGAAATTGGGACTTAAAAAGCATGTGCTGTTTCTACCCAAATTAAGCCTGTACTCCACTCTCCACTCTAGCCATATGACTTATGTTCTTACTGTTGATTACTATGGGTCATCAATAAATACATTTACAACAATACATTTACAATATTTCGACAAATGAGAAATAATAGCCAGACCTGAATGAGATCTTTTTTTCTAAATGTTTTTCTCCTTTTTTTATGCTCCAAAGTGTTTGTAATTGAATGATGCAATTCTAAGACAGCAATTCCAATTTCAAATATATGTATAAGAGTTTAAACCGAAGATTTGAACTTGTATTAAAAGAGACTTAAAAACCAGTCTCCATATATTTAAAGTAACTCTCTTGTCTCAGTAGAATTTTACATAACCATATCTTTCCTCTGAATCTGAGCTCACTTCAATCAATTTGGATGAAAAATTTATTTGACCTATTTTAGTAACTTCACTACTATAAGTCATATCTAAATACACAGGTATGTAGGCATTCACAAATAGAACATATGAAGGTGATTTCCCTGTGATGTTATCAATGTTTTCTGTGTTGCTTTTATTTTAGCTTGCAAAATACTGGTTTGGACAAGCAGCGTTGGCCTAATCTGTAATATCCAGCTTGGTGAAGCAACATCTATACACTAGAGATGGCACTAAGCTCATTTTAACTACAGCATAAACCCAGACCTTGAAAGCATTGTGGCAACTTCCATTACACTAAAAGCTATTGATTAGAAATGCTTCCCTGGCATAAAGGGTAGACTCATAAACTCATAGAGTGCCAATGATTGGCCATGAGATCTCAAAAGACCTGCCCAGCAGATAAGCCATGAAAATCAAAGAGCAATCCAGGTTTTAAACTGTATGAAAGGATTTCTATCCATCTGAATGGGTTCTAAAGAAGATCCCATTCATAAGAACCATTCCTGTCCAAGTTTTCTATTCCATCTATTTTTTACTAGAACTTTACTTGGTTTTGACTATGTGATTTTACACTTATCAGACTAGCTATTAGTGAAGTCAGAAAAAACATACTTTTTTTTTTTTTTTAATGAAGGACTCCTATGTTTTTAAAGTAATTTAATCATAGTTTTTTTAAGGCATATCTTTAACATGTCTTTTAAATACATGCAGACATCATTGATACAAGATGTAAGACAGTAATAACAGCAGAGTTGTTTAAAGGCTCTGCTAATGCTCTAACCAGAAGATGATGTATTTTAAATATTTGCCCCACTACAGAAAACTGTGATAACTCACTATAATAATCCAGACTGGATGAAAAATGATAGCTGTCAGTATTGAATATTAAAGAGATACATGCAAAGGGATAAAGAAAAACACTTTAGATCTTCATATTCTAAACTACTTTTGGAGACAAATGCTTTTTTTGGGAAGGGAGAGTTTGTTTTAATGGAAGTAGAATATGGTGACTGTTCCACGTGCATTGTAAGCATGTTATGGGAGATATGCTTTGAATGTATCTATTTATTTCTAAAAAGTAAATGATTTACCAGCATTTGACATTCTTCATATCATACACTTTTGGAATAAGTATCTATTTCTAAAAGTGAGAAGGCATTTGCTGTAAGCTGTAAAGACTTGAATTTAAAAAAAAAAATAATGGATCAAGCACTTTTTAGCTTGCTATATAAAGAGTCTTCACAAATAAAAAAACTTTTGTTGTTAGTGGCTTTTGCAGTTTTTTATCTTTTGAATCAAACTAATTACAGAATGACAGTACCTTGAAACATTTTCTTTAAACAAAGAAACATACAATTTCAAAGTCCTATTAATCAATATTGCTTTTTCAAGTTTCTTAAGCATCTTCATATGCGTTAGTCATTGTTTTGTTGAATTGTAAGGGGATTTTTCCTGAAATTTTATATTACCTATTTCTGTTCCTTGGCATGATATGGCATTTTGTATCAGTATTGTCTTAGTGAAGTAGAAATATTTACTATGTTCAATGAGAAGATTGCCCCTGTTTTAGTTTCTGTATATATTAACAATTGGACCATAGCACATCATGTATTGCTCTCTATGTTGGCTGTATTCATTACATTTATACATTCTTTACATTGCATAAGGCAATTTTGCAATTACTATGCATTATTATATGAATGAATGTTCATATGCTTATGTAGTCTATCTATTCAGTATATACACAGATGCACCTTGCAGGCAAGAAAGTCATACCAATTTCACCTTGTTTAAATATGAATTTCTCTCTTAGTAGGTGGTTAGTGTCTTAGGTTAGTCCTCTATTCCAAAACCTTGATTGAAAAAAATATGCAAGAAATATTTGTGGTTTGTTTGGGAGTTCTGTTAATTTGATTAAGTACATAGGTTATATGATACATGATCCTTGCTTTCATGATTATAACTCTGTGAATTGCCTAATGGCATAAATAGTCTGCTGGGGAGAAATTTTAATTAAGGTTTAGATGCTGGAGTTTTGCCACTTTGGGAACCTCAGAATTATTTCTCCTCTTTATGAATAAGAAGTGGAAGGCAGGTGATTTGTATGTTCATTTTAATGGTGGAACTATTTAATTGATTCTGATAATGTTTTAGCCCAGAAATAGATCTTTGATAAAGAATCCTACGCTGATTTTTCCTTGATGCCAGCCACTGTGTGATTCTAACCAATTTGCCATATACAGAAGAGCTGACAATAGAAAAGACCTTTTCATTGTCAACATGTTACTGTGATGATGTAAAATGATATGTAGTTTTAGCAGAAAAAAAGTAAAGTGAGTAAAGATTAGCACAGGAATATATATCCGAGACATATCTTTCAGAAAGGAACAAAGATAGCAATTAATACTTCAAGAGCTGTCGATATTGATCAAACTGTAAAGTAAGACAACTAGCTCCAGCTTGATTTGGGTTCTTTTTATAGATGCCCCCAAAGTGTGACCATCTTGAAAGATCTACCAGCAAAATACATTTTATTTGTCCAGTTCTGAGATAAGAACAGTCATAGACAAGAAAATTAGTGTAGCTAGACATAATATGCATACCATGAGGGTTTTGCTTAAGCATGTCAGGTACAATATCTCCTTGTTGGAAACTGCCTGTTTCACCAGTTCTAAACTAATGCTGGAAGGTTTATTACATCACTTAGAAACCTTAGAATAGTTAAAATAAATATATTCTTATGCCAAGAAAATAACTGGGGAACTAATTCATATCAAAGTGTGTAATGAAATCCAAGCATCATTCTAAAGCATCTGTTTCCCAAGTGCAATGTGCACAAGTATTTTGTACACACAGGAGCTCAATCCAATCATTCACGCACCTACAGAAAAGACACGTTGTTTTTCAGTTCATGTAAAATCCATGGAGGAAATTTAAGAAATATCAATTCTTACTTCAGCTAAGGAAGAACAGATTTTAATTGAAGAAATATTGATCTAGTTCTAAAACTTCTCGTAATTAGATTATTTTCATTACATATGTTGGCTAATTAATCAGCATTGAAATGCTGAATTAGCATTGAAATGATTGTAGACTAGTTCACGAGAAAATTAAGTTCAGTTCTGAAGAAAATAAAACACGAGAAACACATTTTGCTCACGTGCAGTCACAGATAGCTCTGATTAAATATTAATTTGATGTCTTTTAAAAACCTTCATTATGGCCTTAGGATTTCGAGAGTACAGTTCCACTCACATCAGAGGAATTTCCCATTTCAACTAGTAGAAAGTTTGTTCTGTACCATTTTAAGGGCTTCCAAACACAGGTTCAGTCCAGTTCAAATGCACAAAATCAATCTTAACAGTGGATAAGAGAGTTTTGTGATGATTACCTAAAGAACTATACAGCAAAGTGATTTCAAATATTGTTACTGTACTTTTAATTGTATACAGTGCATCTTCTACATTTTCAGCTGCTAACTCTGAAGAACATTTCATCCCAAAGTATCTTCAGCTGCTTGTGTTAAAGTCATAGCATCGCTGGTAGCACCCAGGCATTCCTCATTTCCTGAATACAGTAAAAGACAGAGTGGAAATATAAAAATATGTGTAGCTTTGCATGGTTCCTATTAATTTTGGTGTTCTATTAGTGTAACTAGGCACAATGCTGCCATCTGGTTGGAAAAGGACCTGTGCTCTTTGTCCGTTTCACAGCATGTCTACTGTCTGTCCAGCAAATCTTACTGTATTAATGGGGCTAACATATCAGTTTTGTTGAAAGGATGATTGGACAGGGATTTGATTTCATCTGATAGTAACTTAGGCTTGATTTTTTAGCCTCTTGTGTAGACGTAATTGACTACAAAAAGCACAGCACAACAGGGAATCAGATTTACTAGTATATTTTCTGCTCTTATTTACACCTAAAAAGTCACAACTAAATCTGAACAAATCTTGATTCCTCACTTAAGCAACTGTTTTCTTAAACGAGTTCTAGAAATAATGTATGAATTTTTCAAATTATTTTCAAAACAGGTATTTTTAAGATAGAAATCCCTTTGTCATCCTGCATCGCTCTTACAGAACATAATTTGTTCCTACTGTTACTCTCTGCCAGACTGAATAGTTCACTCTCTATGAAAGGTTTTGGTTTGGATATCCTGAAAATACATTTTTGTGCCATGTACGTAGCAGGGTTAAGTTGGAGAAGATCCAAAGGACTAATAATAGCACCAGGAAGAAAAGATGCGTTATGATAAGATGCAACCATGCAAAGCTGACCGTATACAGTCAGTCGTTAATTCCAGTTAGTCTGTCCATTCTCCATGATAGGAAATAAACTAGTGATTGCAGTTAAGATGATTGAAAGCACAAATCAAAGTTAAGTGTTAAAATCCCAGAGATTTTCAATGAAAACGGAATGTTTCCAATCCAGAGAAATAGTCCAAGAGGCTATATGGAAAAAGAGGAGCAGTTCCTAAACAATATCAGGTTACTGGGTTAAATACTTAGATTTACATTTTATTCAATTTTCTGGTTGTACATGGAAAGTATAGCATTTTATGAAATAGCATTAAAACACTGAGGAGGGAGTGTTTCTTTGACTTGCCTTCACTTGCACAGATAACTTATTTATCCTTTCATTGTAACCATTAATAGTGTTACTAAATTCAATTGTAAAAAGACTTTTGATTCCACCTTTGATTCCTGGTTGTAATTACTACAGCCATTACAGATTTGTCTCAATGACTGATGGAAATTTCTTTAAAGTACTGACAGATTGCAGGCAGTTCTGAAGTTTAGTACATCTGAGACTAGCCAGACCCATTTTAGAGAGAAAAAAATCAACTCTAATGAGGTGGCAAAATAAGGCCAAATTCACATTTCTTGGGACTGTAATATAATTAAAAAGCCATCATTTTTACATCTACCTCATGATCTCTCCCCTGAGTCAGTACAGGTTTATTTAGAATTATGATACAAATTACTAAAATAAGTGGACAAGTAACTTTCTAAAAGTGTCACTGCTGGGAAGCAGTTGAGAAAAATGAAATAAAGGTATCACAGATTTTTTAATTACTGTAGCTCCATAAAAACACAAGTCCACTCAGATGTGCAATATCAAAAACTGTGTAACAGTAAAATAACCATAGATTAATAGCATTAAATGAAAGCAATGCCAAATGATTTAACATTTAATACATTTTTGTTGGTACAAGATAGAAAAGTGATAAAGGTGCATAGGAATCAAACAGCACAAAAAGATACTGTGTCAGAAAGAGTGTTAAGTTAATTATGTCTCATTGGTTTTGATTCTGTTTGTCATCTGCAGACCCTGGAGAGGGTATTAGAAAATGTTACAGCATGTAAAAGTAAATTGGGTGTGGGGTATTTTCCTACTGGGAACAATAGTAACAATTTGAATTATTTTTGTCACCTGTCATATTCGAATTCTTCGTGGGAAACATATGTCATGACTGTTGCAAAGGATGCAGAGATAGGTTCTGAGAAAACAATTTATTTTAACATTTCAGTATTTTACAGAGTGTCAGAGTTTTGCTGTTTATGTTTGGTATCTGTTCTCACTTCACTACGGAGAATTAGCAGATTCGTACAAGTTATGTCCAGAATGGACTGTTGTGAAATTATTAACCTGATCTCTTAAATGGCAAAAGGCAGAACTTCCAGTGATTCCAACAGTGTCACCCAAAAGTGTCTGATTGAGACAGATTCTGTTAGACAAAGGCTCATCTTAAGACTTCAAGAAAGAATTTCCCAGTATTCCCAATGTTCTTTTTTTTTTTTTTTTTTTTTTGTTAATTAAAGTTTTTATTTTACTTTCAGTTTGAACTTTTCTGACTATTTATCCCAGCATTTGTCTGGTTGAAAAGACTTCCAGGTATCAAGAATCTTTCTTGCTTCATTGATAGTTATAGACTGGTTTTAGACCTCTTAATCTTGCCTTTCATATATTCAATAGATTAATCACCATAGGGCTTTCATTTTAAGACACTGTTGCTGAGTGTTCTGAGTTTTTTAGTGCTGTAAATGACTGTGAGAATTTTTTTTTTCTTTTCTGTAACCTCTTTATTTTTCACATCCTTTTAAATATATGAACAGTGGAACTAAACACAGTAATGGTTTTAGTTGTGCCACCAAAGTAATGTTATTTTCTATTCCTGTTCATTATTTCTTTGCCTATGCATGCAAGACTTGCAGTGCTACCCTCTAGTTGCAGCTTCACACTAGGAGCTCATCTACAGTCACTTAACTAAAATTATCTTGTTATTTCATTGTCAATGCACCTGGGGTACAGAGCAGTCTCCCAAAATGATGGCCTCACCTTGAGTAAATTCACAGATGTTAGTAGATTTTACAGAGGTGTACTGCATTTGAGCTAATGTCTTTGTCTTTTACAAAACTGGCAGAAGTTTCTAATTTGCCCTGATGATCCTCAGATTTAGACTCTTCCTCATTTTTGGTGAACACGGGTCATCTGTGCTCATTATATTACACCTATCTCCTAAGTCTAGTACAGAGCAAAAGAAGGGATCTTCACAGAGATGTAGATAGAAAGTGGAGCTAGAACAGAATTAAATTCCTTTTACTCTGAAATTTCCCTCTTCCACCAAAAAAAAAAAATCAATATAGTCACTATTATATTTCTACCCACTACACTGGAAGGTACCCTGAGTGGGTCCACCCAAAGCTGTATGGAGTCTGGGCAAGTCCACTGACTTCAGACATAATGGAGCCATTCACTCAGTCATGTGGAAACACAGAAACTACTGGACCTTTTACCTTAGATTCAATTAGATTTGCAAATTTTGTGGATGGATCCCAAATTTGGTTCTATGAGTCCCAGCTGTAGGAAATGATGCTTTCCTATTTACTCGATAGTCAAGCAGAAGTCTACAACAGAATCCAAGTTCTGTACTAGGTATCCTCCTTATATGTATATACTTATATATCCTTATATCCATTTTGAATTAATCATAATTACAGGCAATAAACACAACATTTACAGTTGCTTTTTTTTTTTCAAAAAAAATAAATGTGAGTAATCTGAATGGAATTTGTCAGATATGAAGCATTTGAGAAAAGCAGCACTATTAGCCACAGTTTTTCAATGTATTGCGTTTGTTCATCATTATTGAAACTATGTCTGTTCCTATTCTTAAAACGTAGTTCACATTTTCATATCCTTTCCAAATATTTATTTCGAACCAGGTTTTAAGTAAAACAATTTATCTAACAATTTGAGAAACTGACTAAATCATACAATCCAAGAGATCCTGGGCGCAGTCCTGTAGAAAAAGCTGCCTCTTGAAATGACATTTTCCCGTATGATATTTTTAAGCAGATGAATTTATGGAGAAGCATATCTGGGAATTCTTCTTTGGGAAAACAAACTGATAGTATCATGTCTTAACTTTCTAGCAACCATTTTTATTGCAAGACACCTGCAAAAGTTCAGCTTTATTTCAGGCTATTTCCTCACTATTCCTGCTATTGAATATCTTATGAAATTTCATAGGCTGTGTCTGTGGTATAATTCATTGTTGTCAAATGTTATTGAACTGTAATTCAGATAAGGAAAAAAAAACACTTTAAAAAATGCCATTTCTAATATGCTATCTTTATTATGTTATTTCTAAAATGATATTTTTGTAACTTCATAATACTAACATTTTTTTCATCTGTTTATCATGAGCATACTGTTCTTTTATAATTGTCAGGACAAATATTGTGGTCTGTATGTGGAATAGGTATAAATATTGTAGGAGAAGAAAATTGTAATAGCAGGAAAAACAAAACATATGAGCAGTCAGTTATTTTGTAAAATAATCAAGAATTCCATGAAGCATCACCAAATGTTAAAATGATTCTTGAATTAATAAACGCATCCTATAAAAACATGGTTCACATCACTGAATCAGGGTAATAGGCTAACATAATTGGATTGCATTGGGCTTTTGTTGCAAAAAAAAAGGAGTAGATTCTGCTCTCATCTCAGTAGGGACAGCCTGGGACAATTCATCCAAAGATAATGATTCACAGCCTGTGTAAGTGGTATAGTTCTACTGATTTCAATAGTGTCATGACAGATAAAAGTGAACTGAATATTTGGCTAAATATGTGAAGTCAACAGAATACACCAGTAGAGCTGAGAGCAGAATTTGGCCAAAGGAATTAGGTTACAAACATAGAAATTAGCAGTGCAATTTAGGATTGTTTTTGGCGGAGGGGATGGGGGGGGGGGGGGGGGGGGGAGCGTGGTCTAGGAAATAAGTATTTGCAGTGGATAAATGCCTGTCTAGCTCATCATCTAGCTGGGCGCAACATGACGACAGGATTTTTCACATCTAGTAGAAATCAGAATAGTGATGAGAAAATTAGCAGTCTGGCTAGTCGACTGGTGGCTGATGGAGGTCTTAAGGCCGTTCTGCACCTCCACTGTTGCATTGGCAATCTCTTTTAGCCTCTCACCTCATATGTGGACTGTGCATTAGTGGAGATCATTTGTAGGATCTGTTGGTGCAGAAAAGGCTAAGAGCTCTCCTGTGTGAATGCTTGCGACAATGAGGACATGGCATGTCTTGTATCAAAGCCTCTGTTTCCACCAATGTCAACAGAGCTGCTCAGTAGACAACAAGGTCCTCCAGAGTGGATGTATGTGAACATGGATAAATAAACTGTGGGTGGCTAAATCATCAGAAATAATGGGAATGTGTAACATAGCTCTATTTGCCTCCAGTTATGTAAATTTTACACCAGTGCAACTCTAATGACGTAAGTACAGTTACTCCTGATTTAAATTCATGATTCACTGAAGAAAATTTTGTTCCCTCTAAAATGCATACTTATAACACTGATAGCATACATTGCTTTCAAAGAGTTCAAAGATTATTTTTTTTTTTTGAAGAATAGCTTGAGGAAGCAAAATGAAAAAAAAAAAAGCCGAAGTTAGAATTTGGGTCTTCTGACTTCCTCGTCTCTACTTAGAATGATAGGCCATGCCAGCAAAAGGAGAATCAGGAAAGTAAGGCAGAGTGTAAGTGATATGCAAATATAGGACAGCACAATGAAATACCCTCAATAAATAATATCAAGTGCTAACCTAACATAAAAAAAAACAACACTTGAAAAGTACCATAAAGAAGCCTAACAAAATATTTACTTAGATTACAGATCTGTTAAAAAATGTGTGATTTATCCTGACAACAAGATAAGGAGGAATGAATTTTCATTGTTGTTTCTTAGTATGTAGGGATTTGGCTATATGTACATGGTATTATTCACAGAGCAAGAATTCAGCACTTTCAATTTTCTTTAATTTGAAATGTTTTGACAATTTAATCTACTGTCACTTAGAAGTTTAATCAATCAGACGTTTAGGGGAAGCTACTCACATTCTAACTAGGTGAGTTTAAGCATCTGGTGCTGCCTGTTACATTGTGTTCAGAACTCTCTGCTTGACTTCAACATCATGAGCCTTTTAGCAAGTTCATGCATTGATTTTAAGTAATAGTAATTTGAATTAAATATGTCTAACAGAATGTTATTGCAGTATTGATATTGCAATTTACTGCAGCAGTGAAAACTAAATGAAGGAACTTGGACTTATACTACAATTGAGATAACAATTTCATTTTTCATTACATTTGGGGTCTATTGTGCTTAAAGAAGGGAAATTACTTTTTTCACTTAAAGGAAGAACGTTCTTCCAGAAAATTTTATCTATAAGTAGATATCCCTAATAGCCCAAATATCACTGAATATCACTGTAATTTACACTGTATTTGGAATAGAGTATTTTTATCTTATGGGAATGGGTGTCTTTCATTTTCTTAGTCAGCATTGTTTGATTTCTTGATCTTCAGTATTTATTTACAGATACATACTACTTTTCATACATACTTTTTTTTTTTTTCCTCTCCAGACTCTTACTTTCCTAAATGCATGAAGCAGTATATGCCTTTTGCACTTTCATAACAAACTAAAGTTTCAGGCTATGAGTTTTCAGAAGTCTAAATTGAGAGTGTGCGTATGGAAAAAGTGACTTACCTTAGGATGAAAAAAAATATCAGGACAGTCTTATGAGTATTGCAACTAAGAACTGATAGACTTAGAGACTTAAATATTCATTGTTTATAATAGTTATTATTTTTAAAGTGGTAAACTATTTATTTGAAAACAATCTAGTTATGGTGAGATTTTGGAGTATTTAGTGGCATTAACTTTTAAAGACTCATCATAACCAAAAGTGACACATTCTAGCAGGAAATGACTATGCATAAAAAGTATCATTGAGCCCAGTTCTTTGTAAGTCATTTTATTTACTCTTTATCTATGATATATCCAGATTAGTTTAGATCACATTTCTTAATGGTCACATAAAAAAGTATTTTCATATAGGAAGATTCTATAGGAAATGACCAGCACTGGACTACAATTTACAATTGCTCCAAGTATTGGTGGAGACCACACAAACTGTAGGACAAGAGCTTCCAAGAATTCAGATTGACATGTTTTCACCCTTCCCACCTCTTCCCCATTTCCCCATTTCTTTGTTGTTTTTGCACCGTCCATCTCCTTGACTTCCATGTTGTTCTTCCTTTTTTTTTTTTTCTTTTTCATTTCTTATTCTCTCTCCCTGAGATCTCTTTGTACTCACTACCATCCTCTCCTCAGTCAAAATTGTAATGGGCAACACAGATGTACTTCCTCAAAATCAGCTACCTAGTGAAGGAGTTGAGGAGTATAGACACTAGCATGAATACTAGGATATTGAGCCTGCTTCTTAACTTTGAGTTCTGTCCACTTTGCTAGCTAAGGCTCAATTCCTAGTCCCTTCTTACTGTGTCAGCTTTAGGGGAAATTTCTTTCCTGTGCCCCATATTGACATTCGGTTGGGGATAGGAGGCCAAATTATTGCAGCTTTTACTCAGGTAAAATATCCTTTGATCTCATCTGGGGGCAAAGCCCATGCCTGAGGTTGCTGTGGTCTTTGCTAGCTTTGTAACAGGCAGCGATCTGACTGATTTTTTAAGATGTGTATGTTTCTGATGCTTACAAATGTTGTGGGACCTGATTCTGTACAACTCTCAGTAAGGCCAAATGGTTTAAGTGGCAGTTATTGCACACTGGATTCTTAGATCTGACCCATTGACCAGAGTGAGTGCCCTAGTAGTGCAGGATCAGCCACGCTACCTGCTGTAACATCTTCACATCGTATTGTATATCTTGTTATCTTGTTCTATCTGTTTAAAATCATCTACGTCATACAGGTAATTAAGGGAAATTCAGAATGGGAAAGTAGAAGCAAATGATCTTAGAATCCCTATCAGAAATGACTGATGGCTTTAAAATATGTAGCTATAAAAGTCTTGCAAGATGATCCACTGATTAATGAATAATAATTACTGAACTTGCAAGGAGCTGCAATAAATCCTGTAAAAAAAAAATTGGCACTTTGGAAAGAGCATTGTTTTATTTCGTATCATGTAAAGTTTGTTAAATAGGGGAACCAGTGCTTCCCTGGTGCTTTTGTTTTTCCTTCTGGATTGTAGCAATGGAGCACTTGCATGTTGTGTTTGATGCCTTGCATGATGAAGACATGCAATGGCAAGTTCCAGTCTGCATGCTGCTTAATGAATGTTTTCCTTTTCTCTCCTTCCCTGTTATGTGCTTACAGAAGACAACTATGTGGAAGGTGGGTGCTTTCTACCTTATTTTCCTAAGCTCTTCTTTTTCCCTTTTGTTTAGTGGGTTGTTTTTTTTTCCCCTTATGCTAAATGTTATAAAAGTACGCATAACATTCAGTACGGTAAGTTGCATTTTTTTTTTATCCATAAAGGTATACAAGATTTTTAAATGTGTGATTTATTTTTCCATACAGAACACAAGCAAAGACTCATTTTAATATTGGCCATATTTATGTAATTCCAGAATATCTCCACTGAAACAATGGGATTTACACATAGAATCATTGAATGGTTTGGATTGGAAGGGACCTTAAAGATCATCTAATTCCAACCCCCGTGCCATTGGCAGGGACACCTTCCACTAAACCAGGCTGCTCAAAGCCTTATCCAACCTGGGATGCCTGATATCAACTTCATATGACTGATATCACTCTTTGAAGTCATGAAGTGAAGGAGTGATGAAGAAATTCTGTTTTTTTCTCATGTTCTGTATGAAAAATGCTTCAAGAAAATATATTTTTCTTTAGTGTGGAACACGAATCCTCCTTGTAAGAATATAATGCATGTTAAATACCTATAGTTTAGGAAAATGGAAAGTGCTTTTCTCCCTAGTCTTGCTTATTGTATTCTCCTTTACAGCACAAAGTTTTAGGAAAAAAGTTTATCTGTGTAACTTTTCAACATAATGCACTCTGCCTTTTGGAATTTGTACAAGAAGGGGCATGTGATTTTAATAATAATGTTGGTATGTAAGTAAGGTCCTTTAAAGACAGTATGTCACAGGGCAGTGGAAACTAAAACACAACGTCAGCTAGCCTGAATATTGGTAAGTATGTCTATTAGCTGGTAAAATATGTCTGAGTGAATATATTTCGTGGTTGTAATGGTACAGAGTACACTTCACAGATCAGTTTTTGCTAGGAATCAGTACTGTCCTTTTGCATATAAGCCAAAAGGTGCTGGTGCTGTTTTAAGTAAAGTACTTTAAAAATCTGCTCTGGGCAGAGTCTTTGTATACTGTATAAATGACTATTTCAAAAAATGGTTTGATCTGTTTAAACTGTGTAATAATATCTAATTGTTTATTTATTTGGATAGTTTAAACACTTTTTTTTTTTCTAATGAAGAACTTTGTAAGCTAACACATATGCAAAGTGACTGCCCTGACATGTCTCTGACCTAGGGTACTGCAGTGAGACACTGTGGGGGCCTGAGTATATTTAGAATTCAAGGCACCGTGGGCCACTGCCTGGCTATTTACTGGCAATTTTCTTGAAACACCTGGAAATATCAATACTATATTTCTCTATGCAACTGTATTCAAGGGCAAAGTGAGATTTAGTACATACATGATGTTGTGCAATTTTATTTAAATACATGCTACCAGTAGGAGAGAGAAAATGTAAACTGTTCCAATGCTTTAATTGTATGCACTATCAAGCATATATGTATCAGTACAATTTTCTCTTCATTGTGAAATTAAAATATTCAACAACGTTGGGATAGGAATTCTAACTTAGAAACATAAAAGCGTAGAAATAAGTACCTAATTTTACATTTGACATATGCACGAAATTCTTAATGGTGTCAACATGAGACTCGAATGTGAATTAGGATCAGTACAACTAGATAAGGAAGTTAAATTTAATTTCACATATTCATTTATATACAGCAGTACAAGATAAGGCCTGGATAATAGTTAATCCAGAAGTTACCTGAATCTAATTCTTTAAACTGCTCCCTTAAATTTATTCCAACACAGCTCTAGATACTTATGCATGCATTAAATTTGCAAATGATGCATATCTAAAGAATGGAACCATGGAATGCGTATCCAAAGCACAACTGGGAAAGTGAGCTATAATTTTTCATCTTTGAATTCTGTGGTATCTGTGCATTTCCCTAAATTAGCCTACATAAGAAAAGAGAAGGATTTAATATTAATAAATTTGCTGGTGTGAAAAAGATACATTTTATTCATGTTACTGAAATTGTGCTAGGTTTGAATATGTTCACCACAAGCTTACCATGTTTAAATTTTTCTTTGGCCTGTGCTCTGCATGGAACTTACACACAAGGTTATGAAAATAGACTATCTTCATGCTGTTTTTCCCTGTCCCATTCTGTGCCCCTTAACTTTGACCTTTTGGTGCCACATTCAGTATAAAAATGGAATGGATCACACATGCGTACAAGAGGTATTCCTACTAAATCTTTAATTCCTAATTCACAAAGAAAATACTTTTATCATTCTGCTTATGAAGTAATGGTGCACAAATGAATACTTTTAATGTATGGCATGCCTATACATCATGGCTCATGAAGGCTAGATCTTTCCATGACTATCCGTTGTGGTTTTCTCTATTATAAGCACACGATCATATTGAAAATTTAGCAGTGACTGTTGTCATGGTAGATTTATCTGTATCATTTTCAACCCCTCTGTGGATTGTACAGGTACAGTAATAGCAATTCTTCACACTTCCATAACCTTCATCCACAGATTGCAAAAATATAAAGTAAGTATTGTTATGCTCCTTTTACAAGTAAGTATAAGTAACAAATAAGTCACAAATAAATAGCACACAGTGTAAAAAAAATGCAATGTCTTGAGAACGAGTACTCATTTTTTTAATTGATGGATGTTTGCTTTGAGCGTTTTTTTTTTTTTTTTGTCTTTTTTTAACATTCATTTGGCTTCTTTTTTGGTTGAACAACACTGTAAGTGGCTCTTAAAATTCAAGTGCTTTCTATGTTTTCAAGAGGCTTTTTTAAAAAAAAATGCCATTTATGTTTTTCAAAATGTGTAAGAATCATGTATTTGCAACTGATCATGCTCACATATCATATTGCTAAAAACAGTAGATATCAGGCAGTGATAATCTCCTGAAGCTAGGCTTTTTATTTAAGTCCTCATAACTATAAAAGTCATATTTAACTGCAAGCTAGGAAGAGATTACCTTCTTTGTTTTCCCCTAGGAGACATGACAGTGATTTCTGTCACACTTTCTAAGAGCTGAAAGAGCTCACATAAATACAGTAACTGAATGTAATTTACTCAATTTTGATAAAGAAGGCAATGTTCTAACATTCAACTAGTTTCACTTTCCCTTTCTTGACTACAGTTAACGCCAAGTCAAATGTCTGAGACTTTTTATTATAGTTATCTATACAAAAAAGTTTTGTGCCAATAGACAAATCAAATAACAAGGTGAAGAGACTATTATTTACAGAAGGTCATGCAGCAACGGATCCAAGCAGTGATGTGCAGCACTGAAAGAATAAAGTTGGACTGTGCGTCTTTACAGTTTGTATTTCCTGTGTGTGTCTCAGTTGCAGAACCAGAAAGAACACTTGTGGACACTTTTCTATTAACTAATATTGTGCAGCACAGTTGTGTGATAATTTCCAAGTAATGCTTATGTAGGCATCCCTTCAGCATCACACTTAGCTTTCACTCATATTGGTGTAAGCCTCAGATCATCCTCACAGCTGCAGTGCACTGTCTTTGGAAACTGAATCTATTGTTCAGGGAGATGGGGCATGCCAGACCTTTCAGTTTAACTATCATCCAGGAAGGGTGACATTAAAAAGCTCTAATTCAGTAAAACCATTGTTAGCCTATGAAACATCACTTGAGATTTTAAACTGATGAGATATGAATCCTTTAAGACTGATTGCAGCCAGGAGTATCTTCTTTGAACTACCCCCAAGTACTATGAGTCATTTGTGCACCTAATTTTCTTTGTGAATTAGAAATCACAGGAATTCTCTAGGAAGTCCGCTTTCCAATAAAGAGCAAGATATTTTATTGCACACCTTCTTTGTGTGAATTATCTTTAATTAATTGCAAATAAGAAAATAATGCATCATTTTTTATAGTTGTGGGAGAAGAGAAGCACATTTAACACAAGCAATTAAGAACTTCTAAAATGGATCCTAAAGCAGCTAAGAAGAATAAACCTGTTGTTAAACCAGATGTAAAATGTGAAAAATCTTATTTCTACAAAAATGTTCTCTCTACAACACATTATTCTCAGTAAGAATATAAGTATCATTTTATTATTGTGCAATAAAAAAGCTGAATATTTTTGGTTAAAGTTTAACTAAATTTGGTCCTGGTTGAGTGATTACTGTTATGAACATCCATTTTGAAATGTCACTAAACCTATACTGGTATGATTGGATTTGATCTCAAAACACAAATATAAAGCAAAATCTATTTCTCAAGCATTTATGAAGTAGTCATAAATTGTCACTTAAATTTTCTTTATGGCTTTATATTTTATATTGCATATGTAATAATTTGCCTCCTCTGGAATATATTCATTCTACTCTCACTTTTCACACAAATATGGAGACATCCCTTGCATTATCATTTTGATGTGATAAAGAAATTTTGTTTAATTACCTGAAATGCTCATTTTTATGAGGGGAAAAAGATCAGACCCAGCCCATTTTTCAGGTTTACACTTCTCCAGGTTTTTAACATAATTGCGCAACTAGAGGACAGGAAGTCCTCCCAGCCAAGTATTCAAAGCAATATAATCAAAATAGAATAAAGACAGATGGAATATTAAAGGAATTGGTTGGATTTGAAAGCATTCTATTATTTTCTGGCTTCCCAACTACTGCACAGAAGAAATGCACAGCAAAACACTACCCAGTGTTTGAATTGCAGTTCTATGACTCTTAGCCCAAAGCATTCCAACCAGTGGCTGAAAAATGCTCTTTGATTTCCGTCTGTGATACAGACATCTCATAGGAAACAGATGCCTGTCACAAAACATTTTTGTCACTGTGACAACACCACCTTCCCATGCTCCCTTGTTCATTGCTGACTGTGCTCTTGTTTTCCTTCAAGGTCTGGCGCACCTGATGATGGGCGACCAAGGTATGGGCTCTGTTCCTTTTCCACTCTGCTTTCATTGTTTCTTCTTGTTCTGTAGCTGCTTTGAAACCATCACTGCAAATGATGGGCAAATGCTTGAAAGCTGTCTTTGGCTGCAAATAAACATGTTAAACGTGGTTTTAGTCACATCTTTCCTTATTTTTTTTTCTTTTGTTTGCTCTGTAAGCTTTTGTCCTTCCTGCCTCCTCAGCTCCCCCTCTCTCAATATAATAACTGAAAAGAGGTGAGAGAAATAAGAAGGTGTTTTAGAAAATTTCATGTATTTATCAGAAAATGCAATTATGGGTGATTTTATGAAAGATAAATGAAGCGCAAGAGCACTCTTCAGATAGTTCCTGAAAGAAGATACTGAGCTTGTCACATTGTACGCATTGAAGAGTACATTTACATTAATGCATGGCTGATTGGAAACGTGCAGAAAGCACCTGCTCCTTGCTTTTGGAATGCTGAGAGTACAATTTTGCCACCTAAAGAAATCAGTGGTTTTTCTTCTCCTAACCCATTGTCCATGTTAATATTGTATCACTCCTTATCAAAGCATGAGTTATTTCTGTGTTTTGCTGCATGTACATGATTGGAAAAAAAAATAAACTAAATCCCTAATATGACATTGATTGCATCTCCATTTGTCTACAGACACTTATCTTATACTTTGTCTCGTTTCATGTTTAGATATTAATGCATTTACATAAAACTCATGACTCTTACTGTTGTTTCTCTCCTCTTCTTATTCTCTTTTTGTCTGGAAATGCTTTCTTCATGGAACCATTTCACCAAATCCATAGGTAAAAGTAAAGGTATTACATGATTTTCTTTATTTTTTAATGCCATCAATATTCTTAATGTATGTTTAAGAAATGCTAATAAATGTAAATCTTTTTGTACTGGTAACATGAGGTAGGTATATTTTTTTAAGTAAATACTTCGTGGATATTGAGGTAAGGAGAAGTGTCCTAAAGTACAGGCTGACTTATTTAAAGTTTGTGTCCTGGTTTTGTGAGAGACGTAGAGATGTGGCAGTGATAAAGGAGACTACAGTTATAGAAAGCATTCAGGATGAAATAACAAGCACGTTTTGAGGTATGCATTTTTCTGTTCTCAAAGAATTATAGTCTAAACCACCAGGCACAGAAAAAAAACAAAAACAAAAACAACGTGATGGTGTTCAGCAGCAGCTCTCTGGAGATAATCTGTCCAGGGTCCGTCCACAACTTGATGTAAGTTTTAAATCTGAATAGCACTGATTTCAGCAAGTCTCTGCTATCAGCTGATCACTTTACCCTGAGATTTTCCTTGTAAATTAATCACTTTGATTCTGCCTAAGACAAGAATTGGACAAAGGAGTGATGAAGAAAGAACACCAAAGAGAAATGTGGGTTATATTTCAGATTTTTTTACTAGTTTTTTTTTTCTTTTCTTTTTTTTTTTTTATTTGAAAAATACTAGCCATGTTTACTTTCTAACTCCTGCAGGGAACATGTGCATAGGGTCAAGACTTTTCCTGTATAACTAAACATTAGGTTTTACTATAAGGATACTCATTCACAGACCTTACATACATACATTCTTATGATAAGTAGATGGTCATTAAATATAATTAAATCTGTGGTACAGATGAACTATATGGTTCTGTTCATCCTAAGCCTTTGTCACGCTGTGCCTACTCTTGGTATAAATCAGAAAGTAATGTAAAGTGGTATAAATCAGTAGTACTTTGCTAACTAGTTAAACTAGAAACAAGCTTCCAGGTCCCTTGCTGTCTTGGCTGATTTAGTGTTTCTGAACGTAGAAGGTGCATATGATGCAAGCCTGTGATTGCAATCCTTTTGTGTCTCATTCCTCTTCATATCAGACTCTCTGGAGTGACTGCATACTATCACTAGGTTAATATTTAAAGGGTTATGAGTGTTCTAGACCTGTAGATCTTCTTGTTTAGGAAAAGTTTCAAGCAAGTAGAATAAAAAAGGGTCTGCTGATTTCTTTGTCTTATAGAATTGTTTTGTTTGTTGGTTGATCTTTCCTGTGTTTTTCTTAACTGTACCTTTTACCTTTGACTTCCTTATTGCTTATTATGACTACTTTATTTCATAATGGTATGTCTTAGGTGGAGTTACCTTAAAATGACACTTTATAGACATATAAACATAGTTTTTAACTGAACCTTAACATTATTGATCACTTTTGTTATTATTGATTTTTCTTTCTAGTTTATTCTATACATGGAATACATTATGTAATACATCCAACACCGATTTTTTTTTTGTATAAAAGGATGAAAGCACATAAATATTATGAAAATACATTATGAATGATGGTTAATATGGAAAGCAGATTTTAGCCAAAACAAAAAAACAAAAGAAAACAAAAAACACTACAATTATTGTGCAATAGTTAGACATTTTTATCTTTATTGTAAAAGGATTAACAATTATAGTGATAAAAAATGACCTTGGATATACTAGTTACCTTTAACATTTAATGATATGCCATATAACATAATTTAAACAGCATTCACCAGTCATCTAATCATTCTACTACATTTTTCTTTTCACACTGTACTTTCTTACTAAATTTCTCCCTTTGAAATGGAAATACTGATTACTTTACTATGTTTTGATAATCACAGTACTTCCTCTGTTTATATAATGCTGTATGTTTGTTCAAATGGATGGATGGGGTTTATATGTATATAAACACCATTTACCTATAACCTCTGTATAGGTATACCTATAACATCTATATAGGTATATATAGGTGTATAGGTATAATGAAAGATGAACAGCCCCATTTTGTTGACTATGTTGAGGTAGCTACACTAATATCCACTATTGAAGCATGTGACCTTGAAACAGCTGTGATAACATACATTTATAACACATGACAATATAACGTAGTAGGAAGGTTTTGGAAAGGTAAGAAGGTACAATAACGGAGCTTTAGGTTGAATTCTTTCACATCCGTTTCAGTCTTTCATTACAATTTCAGTTCCTTAAGAGGTAGCTAATATCAGTTACAAAAGTGATCACAGGATTCTGAGTGATTATACCACAAAATTGTCAAAAAAAAAAAAATTAAAAAGCTCTACTGTGTAATTTGTTAGGAAGTGTGTAAATGGCTGAAGCACCACCCACTTCTTAAATCAATGTAACTTCAGAATGAGATACCTCAAGGACAGGACAGTGACAGGCCAGGGTCCTGATGTTGATGGAGAGGAGAGGAGAGGAGAGGAGAGGAGAGGGGAGAGGAGAGGAGAGGAGAGGAGAGGAGAGGAGAGGAGAGGAGAGGAGAGGAGAGGAGAGGAGAGGAGAGGAGAGGAGAGGAGAGGCAGAAATGAAGGTGGGAAGATGTCACTGTGCTGAGGTATCTGTCAGTACTTAAGAATATATAACTTGATCTATGTACAGAACCAGGTGACATAAAACAGAACAGAACATAAATCCAGGAACACATGTAGGAGTTTCTCTCACAACTCTAGAGCTATATGAAACCTATTTTACCTGACCCGTTACTGCTTATATAGGCTGAGCCTAGTACTAGGAAGAGCCACAAACTTAGTGGCATTCATTTAATTTCTGATAAACATTTTATCTGTTCAGATGTAGGTGTTTTTGTTTTGTTTTGTTTTGTTTTCCTGGAAATTACCTACCTGTTTACAAATTCAGCAGTAGAGTTGTTGCAGCTGGGGTGGTGGAAAGACGTGTAAGGCAATGCTTATAAATGGAGTTCACATTTTTTGTTAAACCGGTCGAATATGTTACTTAAAACAATTGTTTGAATTCAAAGAAAACCTCGAATTTGTGCCCAAACAAATGTTTTGCCAAAAAAAATTTTGTCTGCCTTCTCCAGCTACTGTAGGTGGTCTGATAAAACTGTCATTTCAACATATAGGCCTTACCTCATCTAAAGTTTAGTACCTCCCAGATTTTGTGACGAATAGCAATATAACTAAGATTACGTGGCAACTAATGTAAAATGCTCAATTTCTTTATTTTTTCCCCAAAATGTTCTGTTCTTCTCTTCCTTTACATTTTCTTTTGATGAACAATGAAAGGGTTTTATAATTCAGTTACTAAATGTCAGTTATATAAAAATATAGTGACGTGCATTGCTTCCTTTTTCTATTGCAATTCTCTTAAGCTTATACATATTTTTACCTATAGTTTATTTCTATGCAAATACCCACTTTTGACTATATATTACTTATTCTATAACTAAACATTGTGTTAAGATTTTCTTCTATTACTTTAGAGATTATATGTGGTTTTAAATCATATGTGAGCTACTCAGGTCCATAACAAGCTATTAGATGATATCTAGCTGAGCAATAAATGTTTCAACTGAAAGATTGATACTGCAACTGAAATTTATTGTATTAGATTACAGGCTTTTGATGTGTTGGTATTTGGTATACTTCATATACGTGCTTAAGAAAGACCTCATAATGTCAATATTTATGTCAACTTCCTTGCCAAAAAAGGGAAGTTTTGCATTTGCACAAATTATCATACAGTATCTGTAAAAACAGAGTGACTCTACTGGCTATATAAGAGCAGAACTTTATTATCAATCCCATAATGCAGTTGACAACTAGAAAAATAAGGCAGTGAAAAAATAAAATAAGATGAATAAATCTTTGAACAATTGTATTAAAATTATATATTATAGCTAAGCAATTTTTAGAGATCATGGTGTAGTGCTTGTTTCATGCAACACAAACAGAACCTTGTGCCACTAACCTCCCCTAAAATCATATTAAGTGGAATTCAGTCATTAACTGAATATGTACCACCACTAGTTCACCTTGTTATGATGACTTTCATTTTTGTTCTGTTTGTAAAGAATTTAGACATTTTTGACTTCTTATGCTGTCTGAACTTAATAGGATTGTTGAGAAGCCTATCCTCACCTGTTTTTCTCTGTGCTGTTCCAAAGTGAGTCGGAGAGTCATGCATCCTCCAGCCTTCCTTGACCTGAGCCACCAAGACTCCAGAAGCCATGTAAAAGGCTTGGTACAGCACTGAGCTGTATCATGGCATATTAGTTTTCTGTTGCTGCTCTGTTGACATGCACTCAGTTGCATGTCTTCTTAAGCGTATCTAGCTTTTTCTTGGATAGAGCAAAACATGGACTGAGGACTTCCTTGACTCTCTGTACTTCTTCACATCATAATACATCCTAGGTGAGGGCAACTTGTTCGAAAAGCTCACTGCTGGATTTGAACTGAGATAATTTAGGGGGTTTACACAGAATCAGGGAATAAAGTCAGTCCTTGGCTATCTACAAATAGCAACTAAACAATTTAAGCCAAACAGACTCTAATTTCTATTATTTCAGTGAAAACCAAAAAGTAATTGGAGATTGTACGTCTCACCTATAGTAGAAATCTCAGTTGAATTAAATCTGATCAGAATCACACTCAGTGGAGTTTCACCAGTTAAGGAGAAAGAGGCCAGAGACCTAAGGAGAAGAATTTTCAAAAATGTCTATGATTTGTCTACATCTATACTTAATAAATTCAGTAGAAAACTATGACAATCTCTAAAAAAGCTAAATTTAATGAGAATTAAGAAGTTTTAAGAAAAATTCCATAGTTCTGTACTAATATAAGTGAAAATTTGGACTATTCTCTCTAAATGTACATCGTAACAATATCTTTCCACCAAGAATGACTCCCCATAAAAGATTTGAAAAAGATATGTAAACAGTCTCATCAGAATTAATTGTTCCTGTGAAGTAACAGTGCTGTGCACAAAACTTTTAACATACTCTTTTAACTCTATGGTACTTTATATTTCCATGACTGTAATAGTATGCCAAGCTACTTAAAAATAAAAGAAAATTTGAATTATCCAGTCTCCTTTAAAATCTTTTAATTAACCAACATAGTTTGCACTGATATGCGTCTTTCCTGATACTCCAAACCTTCCATAACCCTGTCACTCTTAATTGCTTGAAGGTAACTTTCTAACTTCACTTCAGGAACCACCCAGCGCAATTAAGTATCGGTAGAACATTGAAACTGTGCAGTGAACTGGGAAATTCAGGAGCACAAAGGAGAAAACTTTCATAGGAATTGAGCCTGGACAATGGACCATGGAATTTGCTGCAAAGTGGCACTTTCATCATTCTTTTAATGATTTTCATGCATACTAACCTGATATCAAAATATCTTTTTCTTTCAGGCATAGGAGGAAGGAAAGCAATTAAATCTCTTTATTGGAATCATTTACTCTACTGAAAGAAGTAACATCAGCTATATTTATTTGTTTGCTGTTGATACCCACACTAATTTTATGATGAGTACACACACACATATCATTTAAAGTCTCCTTTTGTAACATGTTAATGTGATTTAGAGACTCCAGTACATCTTGTTGCCTGCTTAAAGTGGAGCTTTATTCCTAAGAAAGGGAAATGTCTGGACTGATTCACTGGTACCTCCTAAAGCTTTAGAGAGGCAACCTCAGATAACTGTGATGTTGGCATTACAGAATTGACTTGACTAGGCTCTTTATATTGGTACTGGGGATGGGGGTGAGGTGTGATTTGGGGCAGAAAAGGAATGGTGAGGAAATAAAATCTGCTGGGTCTAAACCCTTTCATCTGTCTTTATTTAGACAGAGAATAGGCTATTGAGAAAGCAAAATTTAGCAGTAAGTGAGTATAGGCCAGTAAATTTTTACTGTAATTACCCATACTTACCAAGTTTGGCCTGTGTTTAATACCACAAGCTATTGTTAGCCCATTTTCAGAAGGAGTATACACCCAAAGGGAAGGAGATTAAATTTCCTCCTGTGACCATTAATGTGCTTCTGAATTGGAACTGGAAACCCTAGCAGAATGATTTCTGACAGGCTATACAGATAATTATATAAGCCCACTCTCACTCTATAGCAACACCTTTGTAGGATTAAAAATAATTTGCCTGATTTCCCTGTTCAATCACCCTGAATATCTGTATTAAGAAGAACTTGGATTATATCACGAAGGTGCTAGATAAGCACTTTCCCTCTCAAAAGGGCATCGCAGACATTTTGCTAGTAATACAAGGAGCTGGTCCTTTGGTATTTTCAGTTAATGACTGTGCTTAAGAACTTGGTCTTATGAGGTACTACACTTAGTATTTGCACAAGTCCTTAAGGAATCTTCAGAAAATCACCAAGCTCAGTTACAGGCAAATCACCTTTGAAAACTAATTTTGCAAGCACATGAGATACAATTTTCTTAAATGACTATCCTTGTGATTTTACTATTGAACCTGTGCAAAACAACGTGTAAGTTAAATTTAGAGCCAAATGCTTTTTTGGCAATGCTGTTTTCACTGTGAAAAGATGCGTAATTTAAATGGATGTATGATATTATTAGTATTAACTGTGGCTACTGACTAGTCATATAGTTTTCAAGTTTAGTAGAGTTATTTAGGAGTTATTATGTTGAACTGTAACACTGGTGAATATTTACATCACCACAAGGATGATGTGAGAGGTCACAAAATTCTTATTCTATTTTAATTTTAATCTACATATCTGAACATCCCCAGATCACTGTGGTACAGGTGTTGGACAAGTTATGTTCTCATTTCACCTGAATACTTGTGCAGACTATAAATTTTGGAGGTACCTGAAGGTGCTTACATCAATATGAACCTTCAAACACAGCTGTGTCTGTTTTAGTCATGAACTGATTTTTGTGTGTGTGACTTTTGGCACTGTAGTCCTCTGCAATAAATTATTCAAATAAGGATCCTGTCCATTCTTGTAACTGTATAAGGTTTGGAAGAAGACTTAGACCTCATAAAAAAACATATAAAAGTATCTGAGTGCAGGATTGGAGCAACAAAGGTAATCTTGGAAACTCATAATTTATGACTTTTGTACTACATATTTTTCTGTATAGGAGATACACATTCATATCTATCCATACATCATATATTAGACTAAGAAAAAGATCTATGGCGAGTCTATATTCTGAACATTAACATAGAGCCACCTGAGCCCCACTGTTAGTCTACTGCTACATATCCCCTCAGAGCAAAGAAAGGAGCTGTTTAGACAACTGTGAAGAATTCCTCTATTCCTACTGAAACTATTAAGAAGCACAGAATACGTAGAGTAAAACACCAATTCTAAAAGGACAAATTCCTCTACAATTTTTAATGGCATATACACATTTAACATACACACGTGTCTGCATTCAGAATATATGTGCAAATGCAGATAGATAAAAGTGCCCTGAAACCATTCAGTTTTGCTATGCTTCATACGTTACCTCTCAGAAATGCCAGTATCTCAAGTTTTCAATAATGAAAATATATAATAAAAATGACTGCCATATCTGCATCCATAAATCACTATTATGTGTCATTTATTTTCTCTTCCAGGAAAATACATGCATTTGATTTTTATTCATTGTTCTAAACTAGATGAGAGACTTGTACCTTGCATCGTTCCTGAAATGGATAGTCCTGTTAAAGAAACTGGTTTTCAAAAGTTCTGTTCTTATTGAGCTGTTATGGAAGTAATACAAAAGTGTAATTAATATTTTCCTTTTCAGAACACCTACAAGATTTGTATAAGCTCTGTATCTTTTAATAAGTACATATAACTCTCAAAAATGTACACATATCTAGGTCATGCTAATTACCCACCTTGGGAGGCAAGAATGTGCCTATACTTCTCTACCTAGTTGGTGTACTCTTGAGAACAAAGTCGGAAGAGCAGGCTTTAGAAAAACTAAAAGTACACTTCCTAGGATCTTAGTCACTAAACTGCTTAAAAAGAAGGTCTCTTATGTTGACAGCCTGTAATTTGTATTATGCAGGAAATAAGACTAGATAATCAAAAACAACCCTTCTGGCCTTGAAGCCTATGAATCACATATAATGGAGAAATTACTGTGGTAATGTAAGAAAATTGTCAGACTTCAAAACCAGCAGACTCATTTTACTAGGAATAATTTTATCATATTTCTTACATAGATGAAATTATGTATCACCGAGTCCCCCAAAACACCAAATCAGGCTGTAACATTCCTTATGGACTAACCGGAACAAATATGCAAAGCATTCTCTTAAGTAGGAACCTAAAATGAAAACTGAAACATTCATAGAGGAACCTCCAACATGCATGAAAGTATGCATCAAAAGTCATCGATCTTTCTCAAAGTTCTGTCTAGCTCTTCCACAAATAAATTCAACATTTTGGTGTAATCAACATTTTGGTCTTTTCAGTAAATTATATTGAATACTATGTGTAATCTAAATTTCAAGAAAATTATGTCATTCAGCATTTTCATTCTACACAGACTCACATAACACATTTAAATAGTGTGTGGGGGTCTTCCAGAAATGAGGTTACCGTGTTACACAGTGCTTGCTATGCCAGCTAAAGCTGGGCGAAACATTTTTGTCAATTATTTGTGTGCCCACATCAGTGCAGCAAAACTGGAGCTGTTCATTTTGTTCTATGATAAAGGGAAAAATGCCTATGCAAAGCTGACAAATTAAACAAGGAACAGAAATTGTGATCTAATCCATAAAATTAAAAAAAAAAAAAACCAACAAAAAACAAAAAACAGAGGCTAAAGCAGTCCATAAGAATGCTATGAGTTAGGCAGAAGAAAGATACCAGCTTCTTAGGACACAGGGATTTAATTTAAAGACTGAACCCAGTCTTCTAATATTTAGTTTCTCTTTGAACCTCACAATTCAATTGTATATTCGCTGTGAGTTAAATAGTCTTGTTAGCTGCAGTATGCTCACACAAAAGGAGAGGGTGGAATTATAGGCTGTTTTAGTGAAGGACTTATTATTCTACATCAGAATGATCTTTATTCATGAAGACTTCAAATACTTCATTAATCTTCAGTTTTACTGTAGCCAGGAAGAGATCCTGCTATTTGCTAAAATTAAAGAAGACAAATGGGAGTTTGCAGTTTCTCCGTGAACACATGAAAAAAGCAGGGTTTATTTAATTCAGTAAAGTTAGAATATTTCTAGTCAAAACTTTTCCCTGATAATACATGTCAACCATCAGAAAGGAGGAGGAATGCTGATTGCCAAGGTACACATCATTACTAATGTCCAGTTTCACACCTTGTAGGTCAACTGACATTGGGTTTTTAACATCCTGTTATTGATTAACAATTCATTAATATAATGGGTGAAATATATTGACAGACAGCTGAGTGTGTGCCACTGGGAAGAATACAGTAGCTTTATCACTTGGACAAAAACAAAACAAAACAAACCCTATCTGCTACAAGTTTCTTATTTTATTCTCTAATTATTCAATATATAATATGGAAGCAGCTCTGTGTGTAGTAAATAGGAGGCCTTCTCTTCACCACATCTATCTTCATCTTTTAATCCACCTCTGGCCCTCCTAATGAAGCTGGAACTTATCCATCAGTACACTTTCTCTTTGGGAAAAGCCATAAGCAAGTGGGAAACAGGACACTCAGTCTGCTCTCTTAAAAAAATCCTGAACACAATTTTTTCACATCTATGGAATGTGTTCAAACTGTACCAGTGCCACCCAGATGACCAGATTTCAAATATATGTCCATAGTTCCTACTGTGCTGCTGTACGGCGAGTTTGCCGACTTCAGATGCTCTGTGAGCAGCTTTCTGCTTGGGTTCAATGTCATCTTTCCCAACTTGCAGCATCTGTTATTTTCAGATAATTAATTTAGTAGAATTGTTTCAGAAGGGGCATATTGAAATGTCACTACAGGGATGCTATCATATTTTTGAAAGCTGAGATACAGAAATTGACAGCAAATACAAACAAACAGAAACCTTCTAGCAGCTACAATTAGATCATTCTATTATTTACATTGGCTAGTAATATTCACCTTCACATAAATGAATGCATGGGAAGAAAAAAAAAATCAACCTGTTTTCCTTCATATTTGCAATATATAAGATATATATATAGGTTTATTTTATCTTTTGTTGCCTCTGTTTTCTCAGAGTCTCTGTTTAGCAGGAGAATGGATGAATCCCTCTTCTAAGCCCTGGTATATTCATGGTTGCAGAACATCTGCCATTGTGCTGAGGGACAGAGAGAAACCTAACTCGCAGTTGAAGCATGAACCTTACACTTTGAAATACGGTTTTCAATGACTGTTTTGCTCTTATTGCATCTACTGACGTTCAGCGGGTGTTTGTTTATCAGTGAAGAGCGGTCACGACTATTGCCATGGCTAGTCATGTTGTTCATGCTGAAAAAAAGTTTTTCTGTACACTAGAATCTCTGACTTTGATTCAAAAACAAGATTCCTTTATTTTTAGGAGCTCTGAGTGGAGCCCCTTGGAGTACTTATTTGAGCTTATTGAAGGGGTTTTGTCTGTAAATAGGCATTCAGAAGAAATACAGATACATGGTACTGCCAATGAATATGGTTTTGGAAGAGAATTTTTATCAGTAGTAACACAGAGGAAAGAAGAGAAAACTTTGAACCATGTTGCTGGGTAAATTACATTGTGTATCCTTACCTAGATTAGCATTTCTATTCTGCATTTTAGTTTTCTTTATGGTTATGTTTGGGCTATTTTTCCTTTTGCCTTGTTTTGTGTTTCTTTTTTTCTTTCTTTTTTTTTTCTTTCTTTTTTTCTTTTTTTTCTTTTTTTTTTCTTTTTTTTTCTTTTTTTCCAAAGTGAGTAATGATCGGGGTTTCTGTGGTCTAAGAAAAAAACCACTGCGTGTGTGGAGACAGACAAAACATTAATTGGATTACAGGGGGACTTAATTATCATTCACTGAAAGTATTTAGTTATTCTATGATCAAGACAACGGTGTGAATATGGACTGAGAGGAAGTCTTTTTTTTGTTTTTTCCTTATCCTAAGTAAAAACCTCAGGGAATATGAGAAGGGTGAGTAAAGCTGACAAACTTCACTAAAACTTGATGAATTTCTCATTCCTGTTTCCTGAAGGACAGGGTATTTCATTGTTGTATGACAACGTATCTTTCTTTTCTGAAGTACTTTGCTGACTAAATGCATGTGGCATGATGCAAGATGCTTGTGCTGTGAGAGGACAGAAGTTTGGCACAAGGTAGTAAGGGGAGCACTTCCTGGGTTACTTGACCAAAACTTTCCCCTGAAAAGCTAAGAAATTAAGTGCAAAATTATACAGGGAAATTTAGTAGCCCAATATAAATATGTTAGAAGATAAATATGTTGGAAACAAAATATGTTTCTAGACAGATTTGAAAATTGCTTCTGTTTGTAAAGTCTCAGTGATGCCATGAAGAGCTACAGAAATACACACATAAAAGTTGTATTATTCCATTATTTTCTCCTACTGCCTTCCCACAAATAAGAGAAATGTAGGGTAGCTGCACCAAAAGCTTTAAAAACCCGTAGTTCTTCTTCTTTTTCCTTTTTTTTTTCTTTTATTTTTTTTTCTTCCCAAGTTATCTTATTTTCTGTTAGGACTGACAAGTCTTTAATAAAACCAACCATCCATCCACTTTGTTAGAGGATGAAAAGTTCAGAAGTAACAGAAAGGGAACTGGGAAGAGCTGTCAGTATGGGAGTGGACCACAATTTAGAAGTGCAAAACCTGGACCTGGCAATCCTTCAATATCCCAGTATCCTTGCTTGGGTTCAGAACATAACGAAAACTGCTGGAGAGACATGGAAGATCTGCCTAGTGCAAGCTACCTACTTCTTCATTTAATCTTTTAAAAGAAGAACACTGCTTATGCATATTGGTCACTTTTGATATATGATCAGAGTTTAACAATGCTTTACTTTTGTCAAGACATTTCAACTCCAATGCTTTTATATCTCCAATTCATAACTGACTTGATAACAAAACTATTTATATTAATTTCATAACAATATTTTTGGGGGAGAGGAAGGGGGTTCCTTCAGCCATCCTCTTCCCCTCAGTGCTATATTTTAACTCTGAAATATTTCTGAAACTAATACTAAATATATAGGCTTGATAGCATCATCACAGGTATATCAGCAAAGAATCTTTTCAAATATAATGAATTAAAGAGAACTGTCTATCATGCATACTTTCAGACCAGTTGAGAAGAAGGATATTTTGAAGTAGGTCTATATCTAGACAGAAAGGTTAATGAAGACAAAAATCCAAGACCTCCAAGTCTTAAGCATAGGCCTATTTGGCCTATTGGCCTAACCAGATTAGGTCCATGGGCAAGATTAAGTAGCAGAGTGCACTCATGCCATCCAGGAGTTGACAGTAGTAGTAAAAGAGATAAAAAGCATAAAAAGTCAGAAGAGAAAAAAATTGCTATGCCTGATTCTACAAGCTAGAAAGAGATGAGGTTAAACTGTTTTTGACTTCCTTCCTTTAAACAGAGCTTCTGTCCATTTCCACCAAAATTTTCATGAGGTTTTGTATAGCTTAACCTTAAATAAAGGAAAATAGTCAAAATAAAATCTGACTCTCCAAAACATAATCATTAGATATGTATTCAGATAGCTTTCTAAAAGTATGAAGGTACCTAAGTCTAACATGTGGGGTTAGGTATCTGGTTAGGTCTATATGTCTATACCGAAACCACAGTATTAAAAGCATAAAGACCTTGAGGGGCACAAATGCTTCAAATCTCAATATTTTCATAACGGTGGAAAAGAAGAGAATGTAGAAGAAAAAGGGAATGGGTAGAGCATATGTTATGCCATAAAATAATGTGTTTTAATTTAATGTCCAAGTATTTATATTCCTTTAAATAAAGGCATTGAATTTTTATATCCAAACATGGATAATGCCAAACAAACAAACAAAAACAACTCTTGATATTTTACGTCTAAAAACTTTATGAGGAATTGGTATATAAATGTACAAATGTTACTTACAGGCATTAAAATGTCTACTGATCTGAAACAGAAGTAGTACTATTTAAGAACTACTTTTTGTATAAATCCAGGAGTGATGGCTATGTAAAGTGACTCTAGAACACAATACAGCATGCTGAATGTGTTTAAAATTTATCAGCAAGCTCTCTTTAGTTATCAAGCTGGAGAACAGTTATCCTATTCATTATTGACATCTCCCAGAATTCTTTCAATGGTTTTGTGCAAATAGCTTGTCAGCCTTTTGGCAAATAGGGGTGATTTTCAGTAAAATTTTTTAAATTCTTCAAATTGAATTATACATCCAAAGGCAGCCAGACTTTCTTACTATTAATTTTAAAGAAAAAAAAATCCTTTGGTAGTAAAGGCTTTACAAGGTGGACCTAAGCATTGTAATACTAGTAGAGATCTAACTTAACTACTAAAGAGACTGTACCAGCGAGAATTTACAATGCTTGGCTTAGCATGCAGGGTTGTTCTACAATACATGTGAAAATACTAAGTGCCTTTGTGTGCTGGGAGAATGTTAGTGCTGGAAATGCCTGTATCTGTGAAGAAGTTGATGAGCAAAGGTCTAAACTGTGGTTATTGCAGCCTAGGTTGTGAATATGCAAAGATCTAAATTTTGGCATTGAACACAAAAATGCTAAGAAGGTACGGCTGTGGCCATAGTCCTGAGTGTGCTTTGTTAGCTTTTGTTTGTTCTCTTTGAATTCAAATCTGTTAAAACATTTTATTTCAAAGTAGCTTAAAAATGCACCTATAATTTTAATGGCACTTCGTTATGGACTATTAACCTGAATTATAGAAACACATTTAAATGTGAGATATATTATGATTTGATTAGTATATAAATAGTGGAGAAGGTCTTTATTAGGGCTCTGACCTCTCGTTACTCATCTGCTGAGAGTCTGGAAAGAATTCCTAAAATAATGAAGATTACAGCAATATGTGAAATATTTACATCATGGCTAAAACCAAAGCTGGGAATAACACTGGGCAGTAGCATGAAGCCTTGAGCAGAGTCACTGCCAGGTTGACCCACCACAGACAGCAGAACCACCAGAGTGACTGTATGATCTTGCATACTCAATCTTTTATTGTGACTGAGACACATTCAGAAAAGATTTAAGGTTTGGATCAGCCAAGATTATGTGGTGTGTAAAATTACTTCCCTTCCAGTACTCAGAAGTTCAGGACTCGTCTGCTATTATAAAACCAATAAAAGTGTGAAAATTGAAGTTTGCTGAATAAGGTGCTATGCAGTGCATTTAGTCTGGCATATCATATTGTAAACAAAAATTTGAGGTTTTGCTTTAGCTGTCAAATGTAGCCTTCTGCAAGTGGAGAAAGGTGAGCTTCTAGAATTACAGATCAGCTTGTAATGACTTAATGATACTTTCCTGAAGAAAATCCTGTTAGTAAAGAGGATTGGGGGAAAATGTCTTAAAAATCTACTGATGATTTGCATATGGATTATATTATCAAATGGCAGCTAATATATATATTTAATATTGTAATTCCACCTCTTATTATTAAACTATTTATGTCATCTAGTTTTCAGTGGTCTTAAAGAAAAAAAGCACACACTGCTGTGAGCTGATGGTCAATAAGTGGTTATAATTCATTACCTGTCATATATGGAAATAGAGACAGAAGAAAAGCCAGTATTGTTTTCATTATTTTACGTCTTTTTACTCTGGTAGAAGTGCAGGCAAAGATATGTCAAGCAGTAAGTCCATTGTGGTCAAGAGCTGAAAGAGGCTATCAAAGGTAGACCAGTAATTTTGAGAGGCATCTTTCTTCTAAGCAGACATTTTCAACTGGCAGAAGTTCCCGAAGAGTGTTGTTGCTACCTCTGTGATGAAGTTTTGGTAGAGCTGCTGCTGGGATGCCAATACATGAAACTCAGTACCCTTGCACCAGGATTTTTTTTTTTTTTGTATGCCATCTCTTGGGAATAACAACTGTTTGCTCTAAATTTATAAGGGAGATCAGTTTTGGCTGTGGCATTGTTTATTATAAAAGGATTGGATATAATTGTATAAAAGCCAATCTTGTGCCATGAAACCAGATATTATGTCAGCTACTAATCTGCTCATGTGGTAAACTGTGAGTGCTGTGTTTAACACTGAATTACTTGTAAAAAAAAGTAAGAAAAAGAAAGCACCTGCTCTCCTTCTTCCAGTCCACAAATATTATTGGCAAGCTCATATGGTAGAAATCTGTTTCGTGTTCAGAGTGATGGTGATGAAAAGGGTCATCAATATAGATAATATTAGCATTGATTTAATATATATATATATATCTTTTTTTCATTTGCAGTATTGCTTTGCCATGACCTTGTTTTATTATGCATTGCTCTTCTCCACTGCTGAGATATGAAAATATATGTCCTTCAATATAAGCCTTGAAATAGCCGATAGCTGCTAAAGGAATATTTTTAGCTTAGGGCTAAGACTGTAAGACTTTGGGCTCTGGTATGTTATGTCATGAAAGAATACATTAAGCTGTGGGATAATCTAGAAAAATGTGTAGTTTTTAAATGTTTGTTATAAATTGATTTATCATTATCTATGTAATGAAGCGGTAATTGAATAATATAAAACTCAGTCACTAATTTTTGTTTACATAAATGCCTTTTTAGTGGAATTATTTCAGGAAATAAATTCTTTTTTGAAATGAATAAATTTATATTTACAGTCAGATTACTTTTTTTATAACTAACACATAGCAACCTTTATTTACAGAAAAGAAAGTCTCAGACTACGACCTCGGTATATTTGCATCCTGAACACTTCAAAATGTACACAACAGATATATCAGAACATTAAATATATTGAAATTTTATTTCTGAGCTTTATGGAGTAGGCTTAACTCTACTTTAAATGAATAATCTGTCTGTAATCTTATTTATTGGTTAAATACTCTAAAGCAATATCCTAGCCTTACTGAAGTCCATGGCAAAACTCCTATTAATTAAAATGAGGTTTGTTGTTCACTGTTATTATTTTTAATGTTATGGATTATATGGATTTAAAAACCACGTATATTATAAATTTTCTCTTTATTTTTTCATATGTGAAGTATGTAACAAGAAAATTGCTGTTTAGCAGTTACAGTATTTGCAAAAGCATGCACAAACTGCCCTAGTAACAAAAACACAGTAGGTCACAAATTTACGTTAGAGAAAGTAGATGATTTTGTGGAATTATTAAGTTCAGCAAGTTATATAAATTATTTCTTAATCAAAGACACTAAGAAGTTATTGTTAATTACTCTATTCAAATCAGAATGCAGATAAAGATACAATATTATATTAATTAAAATACAGCTTTAATATTGACAATACAGAGATGAAATTGCTTTTAGAGCTGGGAATATGTTCTTGTTAAGATGAAGTTTCTCAGAGTTAGCTGACTCTTGGTTCTGGTTATCTATTATTCTTTTCCTGAAAGCAGTTGCAGTCAACCAAGAAGGGCTTTGGTGTATGATGCAAGGAAAAACATAGGTGTGCTAAGCAAGTTTTCAATGGTCCAGTTTTGGTTGCTATAAACTAAAAAGCTTTAACTATGACTTTTAATCTGAATAACTTGTATCCCTTTTTTTTAAAAAAAAAGTATATATATATGTATTCTGTAAAGAGATGATTTCAAGAAGAAGAAATATGTTATTTATAAGATGTCTGAGCAGTTTAATATTATAATATGGGAATAATGAAATGAGTTTTAGGTCTTGCAACCCAAAGCCAAGTTACTATATTTGATGTTTTCATCTTTCCCATTTAGATTTTCTATGGAGAAGGAAGAGCAAAACTTTGATAAATGTGGGTGGGTCTTTGTTCACAATTCACATCTGCTTCAACATGAAATCTTAGCAGTGGCATTAGGCACATGTGAGCAGTAATAAGGCTTTCAAGATATTTTCTATGAAAGGAGGGAAAGCTGCAGTTGTAGTTTACGGACTTTTTGTATTGTTCTTTAATTTGTGTGTGATTTTTTTTCAATGTTGATTGAGACTTTTAACACTGAGATCTTAGCTACATATTTACAAAACCCTGTGTTTATGTGAACAATTAGAAGGCAAGCGGGGTGAATCTAAGAGCAAGACAGCTAACAGATATATTTTATGGAACATTGTACTGTTTCATGAACTCTATCAAGAGATAATTCAACGCCAGCTGAATTTAGAGCCACCTCAAAGACACTTAAGACAAATTATGTGAAGATGAATGTCCCATTACTGCATCCAGGGATTCATGTGAAGAAGTGCTTCTTCAGAGAGGCCTTTCTCTGTTGTACTGTAATGTAAAGTGGTGCCAGGAAGCCCATATGTCTGCTGGAATAAGTATCAGGAAACTGGCTACAACAGTACTTTTTTTTAACTATTATTATTATTATTATTATTATTATTTTTGGTCATCAGAATCCTTTGAAAGGGTACAGCAAAGCTGGAAAATTGCTGTCTTGTGCTTACAACACATTTCTGTCTGGTTGTTGGGTTTGTTTGTTTGTTCGTTTGTTTTCTGCCTAATGAAGTTACTTGGAATTCAAAAGTGCTTAGATGAGGAGATGGATCTGCAGATAATTTTGACTTTCTGTCCTTATTAAGATCATATGCTATATTTATTATGAAAGTACACCTGTACCTTTCATAGTCTACTTATTATCAAAACCTCAGTTCTATTTGAACAGGTTATTTCTGAAGAATGTAAATTCTATTGCTGACATTACAAAGACATTTGCTCAAGATACATGCCTAATAGTCATACTAACCTAGGAAAAAAATCTTTGAAATCAAGCCACATCAGGTTGTATAATTCTATTATTGAATCCATACCTGAGTTACACTTATACCCCGATATGAGGAGAAAAAAAAATATATATAAAAAAATGTTCTTTTTATGGTGCAGTTTCGTGAGGTTACTTGTGGACTTTGCTTACATTCACTAAGCCAGCATTGTGCATGTTCTGAAATCCTAAAGGTCATTTAAATCATTTAAAATACCTTTGTCTAGACTTAAACAAATTGAAAGGAGAAAAAAAAAAAAAAGGCATTAGGAAAATAAGAACTTCAACATAGTATTTTGAAAGTTTTTGATTTGTTGGAATTTGCATAGTTTCATTTCATTCCTGGACGTTTTGTTTTGTATGCTGTTTCAAAATAACAAATGACATTTGAGGAAAAAAAAAAGAGACATCAGCCTCTGTACAAAAAATCTATTACAGTTTTTTTTTTTTTTCTCCATGTGTGGTTCATAGAGATGGAAAAAAAGTTATTGATGCAGGCAAGAAATCAATAGGAAGAGTCATTCACAATTAGACATTCGGTAGAAAATAACATGAATGGAATTAACCTGGAGCACTTGAGGCAGTTTGCCTGGTAACCTTGCTCTCAAACATGTTTTAAGTTTAATAAACTACATTTATGTGGAAAAAAGGGAGTCTTGAGAATTACTAATGACATGCTCTCTAGGTTGCACTGTAATTCTGTTTGTAATCAATTATTAGTATAGCTTTTATGCTTTCAGATTATAGGGGTTTATTTCAAAAGGCAATGGTCATACTGCTTTTATTAGTTTTACTTCTAAAGGTCATGTCATAGTTGTCAAAAATTAGCACTGATCTTAGGATTAATATATTAAAAATGTATTTAAAATACAATGTGGGGAAAGCTGATATTGTTGCTTTCCCTATGGTAATTTAAGGTTGTGAAGTTTTACTGATTAAACCCTTCATTTTAATTTTAAACATTTGCATTTAAAAGGTAACTTCTTTGACTGGTAATAAATGAGGCATTGGTTATATTTAATAACTCCTATGCCTTGTGGTGTCACAGCAGACCCAAAAGATAGCACATGCTGTCACATTTGGAATGATAGATTTTATAAAACTTCATTGCATAAAGATGAACTCTTTTGTGTTACCTTGCAAGGTTGCCATGGTGATAGAGCACTGCTTCATGGGAATTTCACTTTTCTGGTAATGTTAGATACTGAACCCAAAGCTGCTTCTTTCGATAGTTCTTAAATCTCACTTTTAATATGATATCAATTTGCAAAAACTTATGATTCATCTTTTGTATCTCTGTTTTCTCAGAAATACCTTCTTTGGTGCTGTCAAAGCTAAAGCACTAAACATGTTAACTTACCAGATGCTGAACACAGTAGACAGTCTAAGCATTATTTTACTTTATGGTTTATGCCACTGGTCAATTTAGGATATGTTTTGCAAGTCTGTACTTTCTCAAAGAAAGATTTCAGGTATTTGTAGCCTATGGAAATGTTTTTATGATGGGAAATCATCAAAATCAATATGTTGCAGAGGGATAAATTCTGTATATTCATTTTTATGTTTTTTTTTAACAAAATCAATTTAAATATTAAATGTATGGAAAATAGTTACAGCTTTGTTTTTATTTCTACAGAGAAAATCACAATTTTGGTGGAGTTATCACTTATTTCTCTGTAATATGTGATGTATTTTTATTATCCTGTATAAATGAGAAATCAAAGGGAAACTTCAGTTGATTCTGACATTTATAAGCCAGTCATTTTCTTCATCTTTACAAATAAAACTGACTGACACGGAAACCCTTACTCTTTGCCATAAGCACACATTTCTGAACGCTTGGCTGTAGATGAATCAGCCAGGACTATAATATATAGAGGATACATCCAACTCCTGGACATATGGCAGAAAGTATATACGGGAATGTAAATCATACCATTTGGTATCCAGTCAGAGTTATCTAGCTATGCTAATGAAATTCATGCAACAGGAATATTTTTCGGGAGGAAGGATCTCTTGCTGTTTTCAAATGAAAACAGCTAAAATAAAATGCTTTCCTGAGGAAAGTGCTGGAAATTATTCTACATGTTCTTTCGCCCCATTCATATTGAATGCTCACCCAGCGTGCTGCTGTGTTTGTTCAGAGTAGCTAGTAGAGAGACTGGCAAACATTTCACAAATGACTGAGCCAACTGAGAGCGGGTGTTGGAGGATGTGAGAGCCTCTTCCTGCGTTCCTCTATGTGGGTAAAGATGGCAACGTGTGCAGAGTGATAATTAAACAGACTTTCCTTCTGTTCCTGTCTCCCATTTGAAGTTATCTTGGAACAGAAAGATCAAAATGGCCAGAAAAGTGATGTCTAGGGAGGAATTCAATGAAACGAGGGAAGATTTTTTCTTCTACTTTACTAGCAAAGATTTAAGCAAATAGATCACAGAAAAATCTATTCCTTCAAAAATTAGTGTTTAAATTTCTTTGAAGGTGTGTCTTTGTGCTAGTAAAATCCTTTGCTGTATGTATATTTACATACTCTCCTCCTTTTGCTAAAATACGTGCTGATAAGATTTACATGGATCTGACCCTTTTTCTTGCTGTCCTTCTCCCTAAAATGAAATAGCTTTTCAAATGTTTGCATCGTGATGCTTACTTGAAGAGTTAAAAGCTACTCAGCAGGCAGCATGCTCGATATTCATATTTTGTAAATAAAGACTAGGAGCTTCATAAAATATCTCTTTGCAAGGTGTGGGATTTTTTGTTTTGTTTTGTCTTGTGAAGTGATACTAGATGTCAGAATGTGCTGTGGTCTCATCAGAGTTTCAACTTATTTTCCTGTTCCCTAAATAGTAGGAGATTTTCTTACTAATTTTCTAAAAAGCAAATTTAAACTAAAATATCAAAAGTGAGTATGTTCTTATGGAAGCTGTTAAACTAAACTAGCATTACTTCTGTTTTCATATGTAGTAAGTAATAACAACAGGCTTCAACATTTTGCTCCAAAGCATTACTATATTTGAGAATGCAATAAGATTTCAGCATAACTTCTATAAAATTCATAATTGGTAATAGAGTTCATTGCTATACTTAAAACACATCTTCATTATTGACAGTGCTGCTAGAGGGGAAGGGAAAAGCTGGTGAAGAAAACTTTGAAAAGGTCTAACACCCATATTGCTGTGTTTAGTCTAAATGATGGCGATAATTCCTCATTTTATGCAAATATTCAGCTATATATAGACCCTCATGTTCCAAAACACCTGTTGATTAAGAGAGGAGTTTGTCCTGGCAGTCTGCTAAAACATTGATACCAGATCTCTCTCCCTCAGAGATGAAACATTCCCCTGATTAATATTTTCAACATATGGAATGTATATGACATTTTATCTTGGATCCAAGGTTATTTTGCCAAATGCTGCCCCTAGCCACGTACATAAAAGGTAGTTCCCAGTAGTTCCCAATTGTGAGAAGTGCAAGGGACTTTTTTTTTTTTTTCCTAGTTGGCCCATGCTATGCACTTTGGTGATCCTACTGAAGTCAGATCCTGAGCTTCCTTCATCTTCACAATATATAAGCCACCCATCAGCAGCAGAAAATCTGTTGCTATTGGCAATTCAGTTCTGTCTGATGAGTATATAGGCAAATGTACAATACCGCAAGCCAGAGAGAGAAGATATAATTTTTTAATTTTTTTTAAATCAGCAGTTCCTTACTCTCATAAAATATTCCTAACCTAATTTTTTAACAGTAGCATTTTTTTCCATATAAATGAGTAGTAGAAAAATCCCTCTCACTGCAGTTACAAGCTATACCCAGGAATCATGCAATACTATCACTGTAAATAAAATACAATTAAATAGTATGCAAAAGTTTAAATGTCCCAGTAAAATATTTTTTTTTTATTTTGCTGTGCTCACTCACTGAAGTGTGTACATGAGTTCTCACCCTTTTGTCTCCATCCCTGTAATAAGGATGTCATTCTTTTCAAAAATAATTATTTTACCCCATGACTGATAAGCTGCATACCAATTTTACTCCGAAGTTTTACGATAAGCGGGTCTTTCAGTTTGCACATGCTGACAGGAGTCTTGTGACAGGAATGTAGTGGGATACTGGTAGATACCTCTTACAGGTAGCACTAAGTTGCAGGGCTTTTTCATTGCACTTTAAGAACTCTGTGCTATTGATGCATTTATTTTTTTAAAAATATGACTTACTAATGGACCTTAAGAAACCTGCACAAGCACTCTCATGGCTGTAGAAGAAAAAAGATGAGAATAAAAAAATCAGATTTAGATCTCTCTGTAAATTAATGTTTTCTTCAAGTATGTTTCTGAGCATGGCTTAGAAAGTAATCCATCACCTCACAGGAGAGACAAAATTTGTCTCCTCTTTCTCACGTAAACTTAAAATTACATCTGAACAGTACAGTTGAGTCAGAAAGGAGCTGGCTTTTAAAGTTGTTTCAGACATGATTATTTTATGAAACTTTTTGTAGTTGTTGTGTTTTGACTTTGATCTGAAGTGAGAAGTTTTGACATAGTCAGTTTATGAATTGCTCTGAAAAGTGATTGTATTAAAAAATTAGAAAAGCCAATGAAAACAGTAGGGTTTATTTTTTGTTTTTACTGGTAATGGATGCTTATATACTGTGATGCAAAAAGGAATAAAAAATAATAGCCATTTAAACATAGGATCATCTTAAATTGTTGAAAAAACTTCTACAGACAGATTTTTATGTCAGTGTTTTGAGTTGAATTTTCAAAAACCTATGTTACTTGTAGGATAATAACTGCAGCTTCACCAACATACAATGTCTAAGGATCCGATCTTTTTTTTTCCCCTGCTTGCATTTCTATTCCATATCAATAACACTTAGACTAAGGTTGATCTGTCTCAACTTCTACTGTATATTGAATTATAAGAACATTTTTTGTTATTTATTTAAATGTATCATTTACAGTGAAGGTAAGAACTTCACACAAGCACTCTCATCGTAGAAGTTCATGTAGACAAGAGTAAATACACATCTTTGGCTTCTATATACTTTCATATATTTTTTCTGCTTAGCTTGCTCTGGTTCATGAGGATTTGAACAAAGATGAATGCTTCAGGTATGTTACAGAGGACCCTGAAAACTGTACCATCTTGCTCCAGTGAGCTTTAGATTAGGTAGGTTCTTTAAGTGCTGACATGTCTTTGGACTTCATGAGAAGTAGGCCAAGGAGACCAACTGAAATAGTTCTGCTGGTTCTTTAATGAGTAATGTACATAGTAAAGTAATGTAGAATCAGCATATTGTAGGCCCAAAACAGAGCAACAAAATTTAAAATCTTTAAATTTGCTCTGTGTCTTTCTGATCAAAATATAATTTCCACTCCACAGGGAATTCTGGTTTTCAAAACCTTTTTTTCATCTCGTGGAAACTGGGATTTAAGAATTTCCTGTGACCCATTCTGTTAATGTTGGCCATTACTGAAATAGTGTTGATGTGAGATTCATTGAATCTTAATCAAAAAAGGATATAAATCTGGATGCAATCTGCAGTCTTCTTGAGCATGTATCTTCACAAGCACTACATGCTTAATTTTGAATATCATATCTGCCACAGGGACTTACCTCATCACATTGCATTTTAGAATGGGCTTCTACATTTGTAGAACACATTTGTAAAATGTACCCTGGGCAAAGAAAGCTGCTAGTATACTAGGAAATGCAGTACAATATTATATATGTTAGACATTTTTTAACAGAATATTGACAGTACTTTCTTGAAGACTCTGATTTCTGGATTGGAATTTAAAATGAAGTCAAGCAAGCTGTGGCCTAGAACAAGTCACCTAAGTATCCATTATGGCTAGGTAACAGAAAGAGTCCTGAGAAGTCATTTAGAGTATGCAAAACTAACTCATGAATCTTCATGGTTTTTTTTTAGATCATGAAACTCAATATGTAAGTAAGAAATGGAGAGTTATATTCTGTTTAACACTGATTCACATTCAAAGGACAATCAAGGGAAGATCAAAAATGGAAGCAAAAGATATCCTTAAACTGATTAAGTTAGCCTTCTAGGGAAGGAAGGTGGCTTTCTAATCTTGTATTCTTTCCTTCCCCTTGAAAGATGTTTATTTATTTTTGTTATAAGATGATACTTTTGCTGTACTGCTTTGTTGTATTATTTATATTTTTAGTAAATATTGTTATTCTTAATTGTATTAGTATAAATTTAGTTATATTTCATTACTGTTCATAGTAACTGAGAGAATATAAACATTATAATTTTCTAATCTATCTTTTCATGAATATGGAAAGATGTATGGCTTCCTTTCTACAGTGAAAAAAGTATGTGGGCCATTTGACTCCTGTCTGTAAATGTGAGACATATGAGACAGCAGTCATATTTGTGGAGTAATAAATATTCTTTCTTAGCAATAAATGCGTGTGCTCTAGTGTATTTACGATATCATTAAAGTGAGTTTTTGTTGGTATAACACAATAACAAAAGCAGTAGATTAATGTGACACTGCCTCTCATTTTATGGCAAGCAAGAATTTCCACCTAACTATAACCAATATTCTGTTGCCTTCTGATTGCTTATAATTGCTGATGCAGTTACATCGAGCTTGTTTTCCAAGAACAGTATGCTCTTTATTTCCCATCTTGGTCACACTGAAAATCAGAGCAGAGACTTCCTCCCTTCCTCCAAATGAAATCGAACTGAAGCATACAAGGACAAAAAGAAAACAGCAGTCAGTTTTTCAAGATCTTTATGCCCTGAAATAATTAATTGTATGTTTTACTTATATCTAACTACAAAAATAGAAAGTAATACAATGTGGTTTTTTTTTTTTTTTTTTTTGGTAGTGCAAAAAATACATTGAGGTCATTACAGATTCTTTCAAGGAAAGGTATATGTTAGTTCTTAACTGTGTGGAACATAGTTATGCTGATTTCTTGGCAGATATCTTCATTGATTCCTGTTTAAAAAAAAAAAAAATCTAAAAACCTCCACCCCATAATATGATCCTATGATTTGAAAAAAAAATGTAGTGGCATAGATTTTTTATTTTATATGCTAAGATGCTGAAGGAAACTTGCAGAGTTTCCCTGTTAGCTTAATCAACAGATGATATAGCCAGCTGCACAGCTACTTCTAATAAAAAGAATTTGAATTGACCATGACATACGAGTACATTATTCAATTGTCTAAGAGCCTGTTTGCATTAACATCTACCTTAGTAAAGAAATCATAGCTTTTACTTTATTTTTTAGTATACATTGGGATCTAAAAAGATAAGTTTTCACTTCTTGTTTATAATTACTATTTTGATGAAGCAATTCACAAACACTTTTATAGGACAGACTTTTTTTTTTTTTTTTTGCATGTTCCTGCTGACAGTTCTTCAGAAACATGTACTGCTATCCAAGATTTTACATTTTTTGAGGCCTTTTAAGAATCAGACAGTTGCAGGCAGACAAGGTTTATAAGAAATTCCACCTAATACTGAACTATCTCCTTTCCCTGTTTCACAACAATATTGTAATATTCTCATTTTTTTAATGAATATTTAGCCATCTTAATTTGGGCTTTTGGTAAGACAGATATATCTGTAGTGTTGTATGATATTATTTCAAGTCATGCGTATTTTATTTATATCTTTCCTAACTTGAAGATCCACAGCCATATGTTTCAGCCATGTATCAGCAGGGCTGAGCATCTGTTCTCTAAAAAGATGAGGTAGTTTTTGAGAAGCTGTAAGTGATAAAACCATCTTCAAATCCAAATCCTTTACATCTTGAATGTCCGCACATTTACTGAATGTAACTGACAGCACAATTTGGTCTTCTTACTTCCTTGCTTAAAACTTCCATGGTAGCTAGAAGGTTTGAAATGAATCTGATCTCAGATATGGTCCCACATTTTAACAACATGTATTAAAATTAACACAGTGATCCAGGTCTAAATAAGCTGTAGCTAAAATTTTGTCTCTCAGACTGCCATTCAGTTGTCACTTGGAATCAGGGCTATGTGACCAAACCTCAAGGTTTGGATTGCTGTTTCTTAAAACCTTACCCAAACTGTATCCAAAACAACACTGTTAGCTATTGTTGCAATCATATAAAAGTAGAATGGTGGAAGTGTAATTTACTGCAACCACATAAAGAAGCATTTTGTGATCTATATGTGGGATACGTAAGTATCCCAGACTAGGACTTAGCTATAGAGGAGTGAAAGAAATCACCATGACTACCTCTTGCACACAAGTAAGTGGAAAAGTGCAACACCAGAGAGGAAGCTGAAATTCCGTATGTCACTCTAAGTAATAAGGAAAGGGTGGAACAAATTAAGATTCTCTAAGATGACATGATCTAGTCCCTATTCAACTGGAAGGACAGCAGAGTCAAGTTTTTTTTCTTCAGATTTGTAATCCTACAATAAAGATGGTTTTCGCAGAAATGAGTCAGTTTCTATAAAATGTGGTATTCTTAATAACAAACTAATTTGATAACATTTAGTCTCTAAATACACTATTAGATAGTAAATATGCTTTTTAAAATTTGCTTCATTTATTTGTGTGAAATTAATGCATTACTTGGATTTTTTTTTTTTTTGACTAATGCTAAAGATGTGCTCTGAAGAAAAGCCTGTACATTAGGCTTAATATTTGTCTCATTTACTGGACTTTGAAGGAACTCCCTTTCATGACAGTTATTGTCAGTTCAGCATCATTTTTTCATAGCCTTTTATAAATCTTTCATGACCTGTCTCCAGGGAAAGAGGGAATAGAAATCATTTAAGACAACATACTGTTGCAAGAGCAGACCGCAAACAACATAGGAGATACGAACCTTTCAGTACAGCTGTTTACCAGATGATGTATTAAAGGGGAAGTGTTCATTGTCTGAGTTGTATGTTGTCTAGATTTTACAGTTAAATAACTTCTCAATTTAGGCCTTCACAATACTGAGGAAGCTCTTGTGATGCATTCTAAAATATTAATTTGGCCACCATTTCTTCTCAAATTTCCCTAATTTTATTCCTGGCATTATTTTTTTTAATTAATTAATTAATTTATTTATTTATTTTCAGGTAAGCCTACCTGTGTATGTAGTACACAAAACCTCCACATTGAAGCATTGTTTTTTCAGTACTAATTACCCAACCCAGATGGCCATAACTATTGGTAGTTAAAGTAACTAGACTACTTGATTCTGTTGACATTAGATTTCTAAACTGGTTTTGTTAAACACTGATAACTTACTGGAAACAAATATTAATGCTTCTCTTACAGATAAAAATCATGTGAAGCCAGTATTAAAGTTATAATTTCAAAGTGGGAATTTGCAAATTTATCTCAGAGGCTTCAGATCTATCTGAAAAATTCATCCCTAACCTCAGAAATGATAATCAATTATATTTTCTATGTAAAATTTGCATTTCGGGGAAAAAAAATAAAAAAATTTCACTCACAATGTAGCTGTGATTTAGATTTGTAGCTAATGAGGCATAGATCAGAAAAGATGAAAAGATGCAAAGTGTTCTTTAAAGTTTGGGGGTGCTGAAGTCCTAAAAAGGAATTCAGTCCTAAAATGGAAGTCAGGGCAGATCAGACATGCAAGAGTACTCAAGCTAGCCAAAAATAAATGCATAGAAGAGGAACAGATGTGAAATTTCCCGCTCTAGAAAGTTTAAGTAACCTGATGCAGTACAGTACTAGGCTCCAATGTGAGATCTTTAAAGTCTGTAACAGCGTTCTTGTTTTAGGCATAAAGGTTATCATTTTTTATTTTGTTCAGAAGTAGGATAACAACTTCAATGCATTGCTAACTAGCAGGAGAATACATCTGCCTCTCAGGTTTATGGGTACTTACTTATGAGCAACAGAGTGGTACATATGGTCTTTCAGTCTTTCTAACTGTTCATGATTTTCCATGGAATTGGGTGAAAAGAGTATTTCTTACTAATTTAGTTCAAAAACCTGTTTCTATGCTAAATATTTAAAAGTCAATGAGATTTCCAACTTATTTCTGGTTTCTTCTTTTTAATCCTGTGTCTTCTAAGATCTTGCGTAGGGGTTTCCAGCTTTTTTTCTTTGTGCATGAGAGTTTCACATTTACTATTTGTAAAGACAATTGAGGTATTTATACAGTATCAGGGGAATCAAAATTCCCATTGGCAAGAGTGGTGAGTTGGTGAGTTTTGAGCTTTACTGTGGTGTAGACTTGCTTTGAGCATGGGTCCCATGAAAGGCTTTGCACTGGGGAGGGCTGCTAAGTCTCTCTGCCTGCCAAGAGAAGGACATCAGCAGGTAACCAAGGATGTGAATGGTGCTGGGTTGCCCTGGGCCTCTGCTGCAGCCCTATCTTCATCCAAAACAGATCAGAGGAATGAACTGTTGAAAACTGTTGTCATCTCCTAAACGTGAAATATTTCCTTAGATTAGTTTCCCACATTTCTTCAGTGTTTATGTGTTGTCTAAGGAAATGGCAGTATAGCTTGTTATCATAAACATTGCTCTATATGGAACTTGTGATGAAAGTTGGTCACTGAAGAACGTCAAGTAATAGGAGTCATAACCATGTAAAGTAATGTTGATTGTGATTGTACTTGCACGTGCGCCCAAATTTAGGATATTGTCATTACCTGTCAAAAGCTACTTGTTTCCAAATAGCTCAGCAAAGGAGAACAAAAGCAATACAATGTGAAAACAGTAAACAGAAGTTAAAGTACTTGTGCTGAAAAATAGGAAATCTTGCCACAAAAGACACACATGTATGTTCTTTTGCATAGTAGTATGGACACAAGTCTGCTTTTTGGACATTAACTGTGCTTTGGTTACTCTGAGTTCAGTAAAAGAGAATAAGAGAATATTAAATGCAGTATGTTCTTACTTTAACAGAAAATTTGAACAGTCTGTTCTTTTACATGACAAGATGGTATGCTTTTTCTTTAATGCTATGAGTCCAATGACTTGATATGTCTTATAGCCTTATAATTCAGTAATAAGAGAGCTATTAAAGAGAATACAAAATCCTGAAAGACTGATTTAATACTGAAACTATTTATAAAGGAATGTGTTCTCTATTTCTATTCCACTTTTTCCTGAATTTTCAGAGAGGTATAAAAACTATTTCCACTGAAAATGTTACTAGTCTTCCCTCATAAGGGCTTTTCAGAATTATCTTATCCGTTGATGTCATGGGCAGAAAAGAAATAGTGGACTTTTGGGGAATATTCTGTTTGCTGGAAGAGTTTTGCATGTTTGTTTTAAATCAGTTTCTTCCATGATTTAAGGATATCTTAGGAAGAATATTTATCTTTTTTTTATCCTTTTTATACAATAAGGTGACTGTATACAAAAGTGTCTTTATACAAAAATAAAATACAGCCCCTTGTCTCATATAATTAGTGATCTCTAATGTAAGAACTGAAACAGACATCTGGATCGAAAGGTAAGTTTAAGAACCATGGTATAAAGTGATTAAGGTTGTTTTCCTCGTTGGTATTTCAAAACAGAGTTTCATGCCTAAACACCTTCTAAAGATTTAAGCAAAGGACCATTTGGCTCTACTTACAGAATTGTTTTAGTATACCTACATTGTGAAAAAGATCAGAAACTACCAAGCCTATCAGGATGATAAGGAAAATATTATATAGGGATGCTGGCACAGTTCCCAGAAACAACAGGCCCAGACTAAAAAAAAAAACACAACACTTTTCTGGACAAAGCATAACTAATTTGGTTACAAGAAATCACTGATGCAGATAATTTCCTCCCATTTTGGACAAGGTAATTTGTTTTCATCTCAAGGAGCAGGTGGGATATACATATATATCCTATATGTATCATGGTTTGTAAAAAATGTAAAAGAATTGGGCTGTGTTGTTGTCAGCTACATTTTCCAAGACTAGAAGTTCTGTTTCCCATGTGTAGGTTTTCCCTCTCCCTTATGAGGATTTAATGTATGTCCAGAAAGTCAACACCTTTAATCCTCTTCTGGTTCTCATGCAGGCTTTTCTGATAACTTAAAATCTCGTGTTTCTCCAGATTTTTAACTTTTGAAGAAAACTCATGAGTTTGCATCACGCATATACGAAGTAATTCCAGAAGTAACTTTTAAAAAAGCACACTTCATAAAACAATTGCACTTTGATGATGAAAGCAAAATTTTATGCGACAGAAACAATTCTGAAGCATAGAATTGATTATGATCAGGCACTAGTCAAGACCTACAATACATAACTCTGGGATATAAGAGTGGAGAAGAAATATTAAAAATAAAAAATTTATAAAACTAGTACAGACACAGTATTGAATCATAGTAATAAAAAGAAGAGGAGAAGCTGTCTATGTTCTGTTTCCTTATAAATGTATAACTATCCATCTGTCACCCTGCCAGTACTGAGCATAGTCTTCAGACTATCAGGAAAATTTATATCATCTATGAAATTATTAATCTATTGGAATTATTTATTGACAAAAACTGTTCAAGTCTGATTTCAAAAACTTTCAGAAATTGTGAGTAGTGTGTAGGAAAACACAATTGCTAAAGTCAGTGTAATCCTTGTGTCTCTGTTAGCAAAAAAAAAAAAAAAAAGTATGGCAAAGCTTCTTCTCCTAATTTTTAGCATGAAAAATAGAAACTGCTTGTTTTTCATCTCATTAGTGAAGTTAATTATTCAACAAGGATGCCCTGGTTGACTACAAACTGGCCCCTTCTTGAACATTAACATGCCTTGTTCCCTGAAGATACGTGCATTTTTACTACTTCAAGAATCTTCCAATTGCAAAGGTTTCTATTCCTGCCTGATGCGAGTCTTCAGCACATCAAAATAAACTCATGAAACCCAACTTTCCCAAACTGTATAACTGTTCAACACTTGCTAAACTCTCCAATTATTTTTCTGTCTGTTTCAGTAGGAATTGCTTCCTATCGTGTTTTTACAGTGCCCAGAATAGCTCAGAGAACATCCTAAATACTAGCATTACAAAACTTGTAATTAGTTTATCAAATGTTTTTATTCTCAATATTCCCTATATTTTGTGTGTGTGTTTTCTCATGCTTATTTCCAAATGTGGTACTTCAAATTATTTTTATGGCAACTACATATGAGAAAAGATTAAAAAAAATAATTACTCTCTCAAAGATATTATCTATGTCTCTACTTTTTTTGTCCCTTAGTAATTTTAACCTCAGGGTAGAAAATAAATGTTGTCAATTAATTTACATTCTGCAGACAGGAAGGTGTGACAAGACCTCTGACTGGCTTTGGACTTATTAATGGCCTCTGTTGACCTCTGAGGATACACTTCATTCAGAAAAGGCCAAATGTTAATAAAAGAGCAAGACTTCATGTTGCTTGAAAGCAAAGTCAAAATGATCATCTTTTTCTGTAAGATTAACAGTAAGTAAGAAATAGCAGGGGGGAAAAAAAGAACAACAACAACAAAAAAGGAGCTAAGCTTTTTTTTCTTTAGAAAACGGGAAAAAAACCTTGTTTAGAGAAGAAAAGGTTGCTGTGTTTTTTGAAATGACTATAATATTCAGACTGAGAGAAGAGTATAAATTTTATCAGGAAATGCAAACACTTCACTGGAAGACAAGACTTGTACCTTTTTTAATAATGATGATTTCAGCTGGAATCAGTGGGTTACTCCCAATTCATTCTAGCCAAGATCCAAGTCATAAATATATTACAGTTGTTTTTTTTTTTTGGTTTCTACTACAACTTCATTGACCTTTACCTCAACAGATATGCATATATATATATATAAAAATATATATATATATGTTTTAACTAAGACTTTTTCTATTTTCCAATTAGAGATGTTTGATAGTTTTCCCTTGATATATGTCTGTGTGACTGAAAGTTGGTTTTTAATTTATTTTAGATATAAAATCACTGTGAAACTGCAAGCTGCACAAATGGAAAATGAAGATTCCATTTACACAAATTTTAAATTGAGATGACCATTAACATGACAATCAACCTTCATAAAATATGGTATCTCTCCCTTCCCTAAGGGAATGTGAACTTGCTATAGTGGTCACATATCTCTTCATAATGACCAATTCATTAGGTGTTGGCATTTAATTAAATGAAAAAAAAAAAAAAGAAAAAGCTGTAGTAAAAAGTGCACAAACAGCAATGATTAGATTCACTTCATTCTACAAACAAGACTTAATTAAATTTTAAGCTTGCTTCTTTCATTTAATATATGAACTTCATGTAAATGCATATTGACAAGTTTCACCATATCACAGCTATGTTGTTCCTTTTATACCATTCAAGAGCTGAAACAATCAGTGGTCTTTTTGTCCATCTTTCTTGTATTAAAGAAATGCAGTTTCAGACTAAAAAGAAATACAAATTAGAGGAGAAAACAAAAATCGGGTTTATAGATTTCAAATATATAAAGGAAGAGATGCCATTCAAAGGACCAGGACAGGCTGGAGAAGTGGGCCTATGTGACTCTAATGAGGTTTAACAAGTCTAAGCGCAAGGAGCTGCACCTGGATTGGTCCAATCCCAGACATCAGTTCAGACTGGGAGAAGAGCTCATTGAGAGCAGCCCTGCAGAGAAGGACTCGGTGGTTCTAGGGGATGAAAAGCTCAACATGAGCTGGCAGTGTGTGCTTGCAGCCTAAAATGCCAACTTCATCCTGGACTGCATTAAAAGAGGAGTGGCCAGCAGGTCAAGGGAGATGATTGTCCTCCTCTATTCTGCCCTCTTGAGGCTCCACCTGAAGTCCTGTGTCCAGGTTTGGGGTCCCCAGCACAAGAAAGATGTGGGCCTGTTAGAGCAGGTCCAGAGGAGGGCTACAAATCTGATGAGAGGGCTGGAGCACTTCTATGAAGAAAAGCTGAAAGAATTGAGGATATTCAGCCTAAAGAAGAGAAGGCTCCAGGGAGACCTCATTGCAGCATTTCAATACTTAAAGGGGTCTTATAAAAAAGATGGAGAAGAACTCTTTACTCAGGTAGATAACGTTAGGACAAAAGGGAATGATTTTAAATTAAAAGAGTGGAGATTTAGCTTAAATGTTAAGAGGAAATTCTTCATTCAGAGGGTGGTGAGGCACTGGAACAGGTTACCCGGAGAAGTTGTGGATGCCCCATTAGAGGCATTCAAGGCCAGACTGGATGAGGCCCTGAGCAACCTGATCTAGTGGGTGGCATCCCTGCCTATGGCAGGGGGGTTGGAGCTAGATGATCTTTAAGGTCCCTTCCAACTCAAGCCAATCTATGATAAAATAATATAACTAGCTTTGCTCACAAAACAGTAGTTAATGTTCTCTGTAGACACTATTTAGTAGATATTAAGTTGCTTTTGTAAACAAGTCAAGCTTTTTAAGTTTTAAACTGAATATCGTAAGGACATCTATTAAACCTTATGTGGTAGTCAGCCTCACCTGCCTTAAATCTTACACTTGTTTTTTACAAAGTTGCTGACCTACATTTTGTTGACTTCAGCTGAGGATGAATCTGTTTATACTCTTTAGAAAATTAAGTCACAATTGTATATAAAAGAGTGTTATGTTTTCTACTATAGTATTGGAATGATGACTTAAATGTTATGGACCAGGCGACAAGGTAGGCCCATGTTAAAGGTCCTACTGAGATTATGAAACTTGCTCATTAACAGTGAGATTATCCTAACCTGAACAATTTTTGCTCTAAAGCATTGTTTAAAAAGAACAGTGTTTATGTTGTTGTTATTTGGTTTTGTATAATTAGATATGAGGAATTCCGTAGATCTTTAATTAGCCAAATGGTGAACTTGTTAGAAATAATTTTGCTCTTACTTTTATATTGTGCCAAAATTTCCTGAAGTCCTGCAAGCTACCTGCATATAGGATACAACACTGTGTGTCTCTATGAGCTACACATGCTCCTCACAGACGTTCAGAGATAATCCATAAAAGCTGCTGCTCACATGGCACTGACTTGGCTTTACAAAGCTCAGTACTGATTTTCTATTAAGAGGACAGTTGTTTCAAGATGAGAGGAAGCATGTATGGTTCATCAAAAAAGGCTTTTTCACTAGAACCCTCTGTAGCCAGTCTCCGACAAAGAAGTTCTGGTAAGTGTAGTTTTTTTGTGTTCTCCCTAAGTAGACTATACACCTCAAATATTTCTTGATTATGCTACTATGGCTACTTCAGTGGTTTTTTTACTGACTTAAAAAATTTCATCATTATGTAGTAAAACTGGCCTGAATAAGGCACCCAAAATGAATAGATAGTAGCAAATCCAAGATCTCTTAAAAAAGTTAGGAAAACACCATTTTATTTTAATTCAAAGGATGTTGATGCCAGTATTATTATTCAAGAAGTCTATCTTGCAGGCCCAAACAAATACATTTATTATACTTCCACATGCTGAAAGTAAATTTAGTTTCTTTAATGTTCTGAGCTCCTAAGCCAATCTGCTCTATTTTCCACTGGGAAAACATAACAGCTTGAGAGGGGCAATGGGAGGACAAAAGCAACCTGTTTGTTTTCTTACTGATGTGGATTTACATCTTTTTGTTTGTTTGTTTGTTTGTTTAATTCTTTTTAAAAGAGTAGGCTATAAATATCTGTAATCTTCTTTTTCTTAATCCAAGTCATTTCTACCTAGAATGTGTCCAGAGACCATCTGAAAACTTTATTAAAATTGCTCTTGTTGTATCATATACACTAAAAAATGATAGAGTATATGATTAGTTATTACATACTAGAAAGATTGTTTTAGTGACTTGAATGCTCCTTGGAGGTGATTTCTCAGTTAATCCTCAGGTCCTCAGTTGCTTCACTGTCACTTGTTTTGTCATTGGTTTTACTCCAAGTATTAATTATTCAACAATAATTATTTGACCAATGAAATCTGGAAGGTAATGCCTAAAACAGGGAAGGTTCTTCCCTTTGCTTCAGTCTTTCCAGTTGCCCAACACATCTTTGGAAATTACCGTTACTGTGTGCTATACCCAAGTCATGTAGTTGTAGAATTTAACTTTCAGCAACCCCAAATATTAAAGTACCTGTTCAAAGAAAAACAAACAAACAAAAAAAGCTTTTATCCAATATTTTGAATTCATACAACTGACAATCTTTTGTGATTTTAAAGACAAAAATCCAGAAAAACATTTAGAAGTATGGATAAGGCAATAATGTTTGGAACTTTTTAGCCACTTATTAATTCATAAAAAATCAAAAGTCTTATTGATCAGGTTACACTGATTTTTTTTAGAGCAAAGCAAAACTAAACACACCAGAAGTACTGGGAATTTTAGATCAGATTAGCAGAAATAGGTGTTTTTCTCTTTACGTTACCATTTATATAAGTACTCTGTATAGACTACTATTGAATACCTAATTTGAAATTAAATAGGATTTTTTGATGTGTATTTCTTATTCTGAGTAATATATTGCTTTAAGGTATATCTTAGTGAATATACTGTCATCAATGGGGTTTATTTGAGATTATTTTTCATTTAATATGAAATTTAAACACATTATTGTGGCAATTTGGGATAAAAACAAATGAAACTGTGACATTTCCCATAGGACAGAAATCCGATTTTATTCATCTCTGGTTAGAAGATTTTGCATTTTTTGATATACAATTGAATACAATTATCCTTACTGCCTTCTCCCATCCTGTTTACTCCTATAGTTTGATATCCTGTATCTTTTCAAATCATTTCAAATAGGTGCAGAATACTCACAGATTCTGTATGCTAATTAATCACAATTTTTGCTTAAAAGAAGTCAATTCTGAATAGTTCAATGTATGTATTAGAAGTCAGAGGATGGGTCAGAAGTCGTAAGAGAGCTGGGCAAGACCTCTGCTCGAAAAGGAGATCCGTATGAGGCACGGAGCAGTCGCAGATAGCTGTGAGGAGCTGCAGGAGCTGACAAAAAGAAAAAGGGGGGAAAAGAGGGAGGGAGGGAAGGAAGGAAGTGAGGAAAGAAGGAGGAAACAGAGAGAGGGAAGGAAGGATGGAGAGAATTAGAGGGTATATCTTCACATCCATCTTACCAGTCTCCTTGGAAACTGAAAAACAGCTAGAACAATATCTTAAAGGACAGATGGCATAGCTTAACTCTGCTCAAAATCTGTTCTTATTTCTCTGATTCAGACATTGCCCAATATGTGTGGTTCTCAGAAGTTATGGACTGCAGCCTAATTTACATATTATTCCCCACTCATTGTGACATGCACATGTATTTCCAAATGTTTTCTGAAGAAATTGCTGCCAACACAAATTTAAATTTCAAATTAATTCAGTAACCACCAAATAGTCATTTATACCTCTGACCATGAATGGCTGTATTGGTATAGTCAATTTACACTCAAACATTGTCATAGGTTAAATTTCAGAGGATGAACTTTGAAACTCTGCTATGTAGTCAAACTGGCTTCAAAATAGATATGATATTTGATGCCTGTGAGGAGTTTTTACTGTTACTTAGACCAAATGTTATATATTTCGTAAATGATCTGAAATTTTTTTCTAAGACTGTTCTCCAGAGGAGCATCCAACTAAGGGAAAGGATGACCATAAAAACAGATTCATAAAAGGTTTTTGCAGCAGCATTGAACATGAGGGAGACAGTTTGTATGTGCCAGGTTCAGAGAACACTTATTCTTTTCAGGAGTGGCCAGAGGCTTCTATCATATGATATCTTGTATTGTTAAAAATATATATCTTTCTTATCTATTTGTACTCAGACCCGCTACTCTGGTTCATTCAATGCAGTGGAGCACAAAAAAACTGAGATCATAACAGAACAGGTTCTGTAAAAATGACTTCCTTAATTCAACATTTTTCAGAATAGTTAAGTAGAACAGCTTGTCTGGTAGCAAGCTCAAGTAAATGCTGTAAACATGTTTTCTGTAATTGAATCTTATTAGCTTTAATTCATATTCTCTGTAATTAAGCAATTCTTTTTTATAATGTATCAATCAAAATCATCTATTTTTAATGAGTGTCAAAGCAAAATAAATCTAACACTAAGTGTGTTTATATAACTTGGCAGATAATTTTGTTTTGTTTTAAGTTCTTTTCTTTTTCTCTTTTTTTTTTCTTGACATGAAAATACTAGTTTAAAATAAACAGTCTTGCTTTGACATGAACTTGAGTGGCTTTTTCTGACTGCAAGGAAATTGCTTTCATATACTGAAAGCTTTTTAAGGGATAAGGGTTCTAGCAGTTATGCCTATGTGATCTAAAGAAATCATGCTTAAATTCTTCCATTAAAAAAATCCAATCAGATTGCTTTTTTACAAAGACAGAATTTGTCTTTTACTATCGTCATTTTCTGTGTTGCTATCTCAGCTCTCATTTAAAATCAAAATCATTCTAGCTATTACAACCACTGAATTAACCTGTACCAGTATATTTAAGAGTTTATGACTCTGTAAACTGTAAATTTTATTTTAAAAATCAACTTTTAGCTTGAGTACTTTTACTTGAGTACTTTACTTTTAGCTTGATGTACTTTTTTAGCCAGTCATCTCCACATTTTTTTTTCTTAAAACAATCAAGAAGGACCTTGACTGAAAATGTGGTGAGAAATTTTAAACATCTACACAAATTACTGTGAATGACATTTTAGCATGGGTCTCCAAATGCACAAAGATTGGCTAGATGACATGGAATATAAAAAACAATGCCCTGAAACCTCTTTGACATGGTATCTTACCATATGGAAATTCTAGAATTTAACATGCTTTGCAATGGCAGGCAATTTTTTATTAATACGCCTACGCTGGAGCAGTGCATACTAAACATTCTGGCTTGCTGATAGGGCTATATTAATGCAAAATAAGAATCTTGAGATAATTACACTTTTGTGTCTGGAACAGAAATGTGTGTGAAATAGATCTTTGCTTAGATAGCCAGAGAAGAAACGATTTTTTCTCTTAAATGTGTATTTAATCTTAATAAACCAACAACCATTAAATTTAAGATGGTCTGCTATACTTTAACTACTTACAGTATTTAGAATGTGCATTTGGTCTTTTGCCAATGTAGAAACATTTTTCCTGGTTACAAGACTGAGGTGTTGAAAGGAAAATGAAAAGACTTAAGTTAGCAATTAAAATTAAAAGATTTACAAAAGTTTCTACATAGAAAACTCAATCTCAAGAAATCCCCTATAAACATATATATATATAGTTGTTATTTATATATATTATATATATATATATAAGCTAACAAAAAAAAGGGGGGGGCAGGGAGAAAAGGGAAAAAAAGGAAAAAAGGACTAAAATTCTAATACAGAGATTTTGGAAGCAAAGAGTAGGCACGCTGTCAAATCAGCAAAGTTAGTGTTGGCAGGCAGTTCTTGACTTTTTTCGCTTTTAATTATGGGAAACATTTTATTGTTATGCGTCTCCATTTACAGCTAACTATAATTGGCTTACATATTAAAAATAATGATGATTAAGATGCATGTTTGTATTGACAAGTATTTGAGAACTGAGAGTCTTGCAGAAATTAGCTCAAAGCAGGGAATAACTGAGGCTCATTTGTTACAGGTATGGATCAAAACCATTTCTTTTTCTTGTAGAGAGTCTGGACAAGAATCCTCTCTCTAAGCATAACTAGGTATTGCTAAGGTCACAGATCTGTGGTATGGAATAAATATGGAGTTATTTTACTGCTGGAAATGGCCATTGATTTTTGGACTTTGGCTCTAAAGGGACTTGTGCAAGGCTGGATCTGCCCTCTGCCTTTTAGACTTCAGGACACCTCCCCCGCTCTGCAGGCAGGCCTCTCAGTTTCAAGTACTTTCTTTCTAGCTGTTGATAAGCCCATAGCTTTAACCAAGAGCCTCACGGCTCCTTCTTTGTGACCTCTACATCCTGGTGGTGGATGACAAACACACCAGGATGATGTGTAATCCTAGGCTCTTCCATGGTTTTACCATCACTTGCTGGTCCTCAAGGTGGTTGAGACTATTGCAAATTAGGCATTAAGGGAATTTATTTAAAGGTATTCCTAGGACAAGACCGAGGGTGCTGAGGAAGGTGGTGGATGTGATTGCTGGGCCACTTTCCAACATCTATCAGTGGTCATGGTCATCCAGAGACATGCCAGATGACTGGAGACTTGCTAGTGTGATGCCCATCTATAAGAAGGGTTGTAAGGAGGACCTGGGGAACTACAGGCCTGTCAGCCTGACCTCGGTGCCAGGAAAGATGATGGAACAGGTCATCTTGAATGCAATCACACAGCATCTGTAGGACAACCAGGGGATCAGACCCATTCAGCATGGGTTCATGAAAGGCAAGTCCTGCCTGACCAACCACATTTCTTTCTATGACCGGGTGACCCACCTGGTGGATCAGGGAAAGCCTGTTGATGTAGGCTACCTAGATTTTGGCAAAGCCTTTGACTTGGTCACCCACAGTATTCTCCTGGAGAAGCTGTCAGCCCATGGCTTGGACAGGTACACTCTTTGCTGGGTTAAAAACTGGCTGGATGGACGGGCCCAGAGAGTGGTAGTGAATGGAGTGAAATCCAGCTGGCGACTGGTTACGAGTGGTGAGCTGGCAGTGTGCCCAGGTGGCCCAACGGCATCCTGGCTTGTATCAGGAATAGTGTAGCCAGCAGGAGCATGGAGGTGATTGTCCCCCTGTACTCTGCTCTGCTGAGTATCTCGAATACTGTGTTCAGTTTTGGTTCCCTCATTACAAGAAGGACATCGAGGCCCTGGAGCTTGTCCAGAGAAGGGCTATGAGACTGGTGAAGGGCCTGCAACACAAGTCCTATGAGGAGCAGGTTGTTTAGTCTGGGGAAGAACAGGCTCAGGGGAGGCCTTACTGCTCTTTACAACTGCCTGAAAGGAAGGTGTGGGGAGCTGGGAGTCAGCCCCTTCTCGCAGATGACTAGCAAAAAGACAAGAGGGGATGGCCTCAAGTTGCACCAAGGGAGGTTTAGGTTGGAAATTAGGAGACATTTCTTCTCAGAAAGAGTAGTCAGGCATTGGAACGTGTTGCCCAGGGAGGCAGTGGAGTCACTGTCCCTGGGGGTGTTTAAGGAAAGGTTAGACGCTGTGCTCAGGGACATGGTTTAGTGTGTGACATTGGTAGTAGGGTGATGGTTGTACCAGATGACCTTGGAGGTCTTTTCCAACATTAATGATTCTATGATTCTTTGAAGACTGTCTGGTGATTTCACCGGGACTTCATAAAGGTACCACACACCCTGCCTAAAGCATATTGTTGTAGTGTATTGCTATGGGGTTTTACTTCTTTTTTATTTGTCTCTCACATGAAAAAGTAATAGCCTCAAGGAAAACTCTAATAATATGTACTGCACCAATAATTTACTAACAGGACCAGGAAAATTTTTGAGGTATTTAAATCCCAGTAGATGCCTAATATCTCATTCCTTTCAATGGTGCCTAAACAGGAGGAATTTTACTGAATATCTTTGTAGCTTAGTCCCTCTTTGTTATACAAATATAGGTAATGGTCAATGGTGTAGCAGCAACCTTTGTGTATAAAATGGGCTGTTTGCATTTAGTCTCATAATAGCTGTCTGCCTCTACTGATTTGTTTATGCAAGTTACAGTATTCATGTTGCTTTGCAGTATTTTTTTAAATTGTGCTTCTTTTAATAGATAGGTAGTACTGGTTTGAGAATAGTTATGAAGCCATGAATTATGAATTTATTCCCTCCACAAAAATTGTTTTTCACTCATTCAAGCACCCACATGGAACTTTTTGCCCAGGGAAATAATTCACCATATAAATTTTTTTTAAATATTTATTTATTTATTTATTCAGGAGTAGATTAGAGTATACAGGCATTGCCTATATGTTTTTTATATTAAAAAAAAACTTTCTAACCCCAAATTTGTATCAGAATTAATAAAAGATTTCAAGAAGCAAATACAGCGTTTGCCAGGAGCATCACTCACAGAGCACAAGCACTTAGCAGCAATAATGTCTAGCTAGGATGTCCTAATTCTCACACAATCTGCAAACTGAATCTATAATTTGTATGCATAAAGAAACATACTTAATCACAACAATTTAAATCAGCAATGAGTCATAGTTAAAAGTATAATTGCAGTTTTGATTTTAATATCAAAATATTCATAGCTTTTATTACAGGAGAAGTATCAAAAGACAGCTATTTAGATTGGAAGCTCCCTGACTGTTCAAAGAAAAAAAAAAAAAAGGCCATGTAGATAGCTTATTTTTTATATCTAGGAAAAATAGGAAATTATTGATCACTTGTCCACTTGTGTTATTAAATTCACATTTTAAATCAATAAATTCATGTGTACGTATATTTGCTCTGTTTTGTTTTGTTTGAATGGTTTTTGCTTTTAGAATAGCAAAATGATGTCAGACTATACATTTTAATATTGTGTATATGTCAGATGAACTGTCAGTTGTTAACAGAGCAGGTGGAGAGATTACAGGCAGTAACAAAGTTAGTGCAATAGGACAAGTGGCTGAAACATTTTATTCAGTAAAGCATACCAATTGAGTACTACTGCACGGGTACAATGTGATCAACATCTTAAATATCAAACCCTTAAACTTAAAATTGTTAACTGTAGGAATATATTTTGGTATTTTAAACCACAATTGACCTATTTCTGAGCAGATTCTTTTTTGATAATTGCATTATGGGTGACTTTTTGTGGGTGCCCAGTCTGAAACATCTTAACTCAATTTTTCAGGAAAGAAAAGTCATTGCAGATGCCTTAAAAGCCAAGAGGGAATGCAACAAGAAATGGGCACCTCTGTGCTGGACTGTTAATACCCATGTTAATAATTCAGCCAGTGACCTGGATTCCTAAGTTTGTAACTTTTACAAACATTGCATTGAATCCTGAATCCTCTGCTCCACTCCGTATACTTGAATGCAAACATGGCCAGCATAGGGATGTTCTAAAAGGTTTAGACATATGCAAAGGTTATATAGATTAATCTTGATATGCTTTTACACTAGGTGATAGCAGTAAACTACATTTTCAGCCAACCCCAATTAATGTATAAAATTTTACACAATATGTTGAAAGACATACATATTGACAGAATGAGTGAATGAAAGATGACTGATTTTGATGGCCAGGTCTCTAATTATGGAAAAGTTCACACAAGAAATACATTAAATCAAGGAAAAGAGGTAAGAGTGGAACCAGAACTGCAAATTATCTTTCATATTTTTCTGGCACCATACAGGCTTCAGGCATTATTTTCATCAATTGCATAGCTTTACATCTAATCATCAAGCCCCTAAATTTCCATAATGGATCACATTATGAAGAGATCTAATGAACTGGGAGTTTTTTTCTTTTTTTTTCTTTTTTTTTTTTTTTTAATGTACAGTGCAATAACTATTTAATTGTTTTAATATTACAAAATGAAGAGTGTTTCAAGCCTATCAACTTGCAAGCTGAAATGCTTCATGGAACTTTGATGACAAGTACCTAGCTGTAGGTAACTGACAAAAATGCTGATGCAAACAAAGCCAGACTCTAGCAGAGAATCACTACAACAGCCAATTAAAAGTCTCACTGCCAAGAGGCTCATTTCAGTTTCATTTCACTTTGTGTAAGGGCTACTGCCAGGTTTGATCTCCTGTTTCGTCTTTTTAAATTTCTTTAAAGGATCAGTTCTTTTACAGATTTTTTTTTTGCACTGTCGTTTTGAGTGTAGCTCCACTACACTTTTAAGTTTATTTTTTTCATTGTTTCCTTGCATTTTTCAGAAAGTTTTCTATCAGATTTTGTATTCAATGAATTAAACAGGTTTTTAGGACAATGGAAAACAAGCATCTGTAAAGAAGATGTGAGTAGGTGTTTAGTTGTTGTTGTTGTTTTTTTTAAATAGGATGGATATGAGTTGTCAGCCCAAAATGAAATGTTAACTCTGCTATAAAACATATTATCTTAACTGTACTGAATTCTTAAAATGTATGACCTTTGGATTTAACCTTGAAAAAGTGTATCCTCCAAGACCATAAGCTACCTTGCCAGTCCTTAGCAGGGCACTAAATTTATTCCCTTGGTTCACTAAAGAAGAACAGACTAATCTAAAAAGGTTATGAATAGAGGCCAGCTTGATTAGGTTTGTTACAAGACTAATCACAGAACAGTATCAGGGATGCAAGAATCAGGAATGCTACAATTCATCATTCATAATACACATCCCTCTACTTAATAAATCTTGAATACAAACATTACAAGCAAACCATGCTCTCCTTCAGCTGGCTGGCTTCCAGGGCCATTCTGTTGTACCTCAGAATGCATGTTTGTCAAGAGCCTAATTTAAAGATTTCCTGATTAGTTTTACTTCAATAGGTATGCTCTATTACTAGGCAGCAATTTTCTGATGATACATGTAGCAAATCTTAAAATAAACCCTCAAGACTTTTAAAATGTCAATGGCCTCCTGCCCCAACAGATCAACAGAAGGATTTAAAAGGTCATCTTGGAATCTGGGAAGTCCTTAGTTAAAATTTTTATAGCTCTTAATGTAGTCTAAATTAATATAAATAATTAATAAATAAAATAGGACTTTGGCTTAATATTGTAATATTGTTTTGAAATATTGCTAATGAGCCACTCTTGCTATCCTCATTGCTAACCACCAAACCTCCATGGGGAGGGGAAAGAGAAAAAAAAAAGAAAAAAAAGTAAATGTTTCTTCTTTTTAGAAAGGAAAGAACTGAAAGATTTTTAAATCTGAGAAGCTGAGCTGCGATGAAAACTGCTATTAGTGCTTTCACACCTGATTGCAAGCCACGTAATTCAGTGCTGTTCTATTGACAAAGCAGTGTGTGTCAGCCTGTCGGTTTGGGATTTAACTCCAGCCTTTCAGAGCTGCTGTCCTGGAAGTGTGGAGAAGTTAAATAAGAACAACTGACTCTCTTCCAAGTTTCCTGGGTTTACAATGAAAGATGTAAAATGCTGCTGTAGCTAGTGAAAAGGAGCTTGCGTGCTCCATCTTTTGCCATAATTCCTGGAAGCTCGAACAATTTCTGTATTTATGAAGGTGGGTTGCTCTCTGTATTTATCAGGTCCATTCACTGCTGCCAGGAAGAGTGCCAGCCTGGGGCTGACAAGTTTTTTTGGGTTTTGTTTGTTTGTTTGTTTGTGTGTTTTAACTCTGCTTGTCTCTCTGAATAAAATCATTATTAAAACTATCAACTAATTTGTAGCTTCTCTGGCAGACAGTAATGACTTTCTTGGATGTCGTTGACAGGAAATAGAGTGAAGCCACCAATGCTGAACAAGATTTAAAGCTTCATATCCCACTGATACATTGAGTGATGGTGGGCTGCCAGTATGTGAAATAGACTATTTCTCTCAAATATAATCATTTTTGTTGTCAACAAGGGTACAATCTTCTTCATAAGACATACTTCCTGCTTTCCAATTTGCACTCTATCTTGTGGCTTTATCCGTTTATTCTGAGCAAGGTTCTGTCAGTTCCATATTCCCCCTTCAAAAACAAATCCAACACCTATTCTAAACCAGTGTTTCTCTCTCTGGTTATACAAGGACTTTCTCTAACTGTTTCGATAGGGTGAAGATTTGTATTTTCAGCAACCAGTTGTTGCTCAGTGGCAGCATTACTGTCTGGTGGATGCAGGAATCTCAGTTTGGGGAAAAGGGGGGTGGCTTTCCTGTGCATAGTTTCTGTGGCCCAGGGAAGGAAGACCACAATTGTGTTATGGACTGATTCATTTTACATGATTTGGATTGTTTTTCTAACAATGATATGACTTGTCTCAGCAACAGTACTTCATATTCCACCTTCATATATTTGCTGAGAATATCAATGCATGACAGGAACTGAAAGTTTGTCTCTGCACTTTCTTTTTTCCCCATAATACTGTTAGCACTTTCAGCTCCTACCTGATTTATCTTCTAAATCCCTAGGTACAAGAAAGAAAATGTACATGAATTATTCTATTTTTTTTTTCTTTTTAATTCTACCCACATCTCTATGAATGAAGAGAGTGGATAAAACATTGAAGCAATACTGCAGACTCTATTACAAGAATCTTACAAACCTCAAACTTGCATGGCCCTTCCCACAATTAGTATTCATGTAAAATGTATGCCATTAGTGATCACTGCATTAAGTGGAGTCTTACGGTAGATGGTAGATGAGGAAGGAATCTTCACTATGTAAGGAGAGTGAGTACTATAAGCAAACATCTTAAATACTACATGGGTAAATTGAGCATGAGAGGAAAGCACTTTCCAAAAGATGGAAACAATTCTTTGCAGGCAACATTAAAATTACTTCTAAAATATGCTTCATTCAAACTTCCTATTTCTAGTTGAGCTGGAAATGTTGAAGTATGAGCCCAAATGACACTCGGGACATAATGAAGTTGGTCACCAAAACAGATTTAAAGTAACTCTATATCATGAAAAAAGGACTCTGGGACTGAAGGTTTTGGAAACTGAATGCAGTTCTCTATGCAGCTCAATAATTAGCCTAAAATTGATCATGATGATAAGTCTCTGATGGCTTCTAAAATTTACTGTGTATATCTCCAGTTTAAATGAGAGATCAGACCACTTTGGCTGGGGTTTTGAAAGAAGTAGTGAATGAATGAGAGGTCTTTGGAGTCCACGTCCTATTTACACATATTCTGCTGATTTAAAGTTTATAATTTGTCATAGTACTCAGTGATTCAGTTTCCCTCTGGTATTAATTTTGGTTACTTTCAGTGCGTATTTCTTCTTGCTGGCTGACACTAGAATATGTAATTGAACTCTCATTTTTCATTAATTCATGGGATACTGTGCAGTATTCTATACCTAATATTTTGTCCTGAGATAGTAAGAACATGAATACCAGACAATCAAAATACTCTATTTAAATACTTCTCATTTTTCTTCTTTGGACCATTCTTGTTTACATCAAAGGGTTTTGTTGTTGTTCTTTTGTAATTCCACAGAAGAATGATGTATTAGAAGCTGAGTCATTATTATTTGATGTAAAAAAAATGAGGATATTAAGTTACAGGATGGAGTTCATCCGTGCTATTATATGGCTGGTCAGTAAAAACTAGTGATATTTTCTATCTGGAAGGGAATGTGAAATTATTTCAAAGTGAAAAAATTGAGACTGCACAGGTGCCATAAATGTCATCTCAGTTGTAAACATCTTAAAGTTTGAGTGTGTGTTTCTTTTATGTGCTAGGGGTTTAACCTTCCAGGCTTGAAATAAAAGTGAATGGAAAGGGGCAAAAATTAAGCTGCAGCTGGGAGAGATATGGACAAAATACTTTCAGGTGGACTTTTGATCTCCGCACAACCTGATGCTATAACAACTGCAATTAATAGATAACTTTTTTTTTTTAATTATTATTTTCATTTTCTTGCTTTTACTGGTATCATTCTTTATTGTTTTACAAAATGCAAATACTGAGAAGAGAGTTTGGACCAAGATAAATACCAACCTCACTGGAAAAATATTTCTGTATCGGTTATAAGTAGCTAGAAACATGATATCAGTACCGATGAAAAACATTTTAGCTTTGACTGCTGCATTTCCAGCTAAAATCAGAAAATCATGGGGTCTGTGTTTTGGATGCTTTTAGACTACTTCGGTAGTGTGATAAAAAGGATTTCTACTTGAATGGAGTGGGATATGAAATTTGGAGATGAATCCCCTTTAAATCTGAAGGGAATTATTTTAGGGAACAGAACTAAGTTTACCCGTACATGATTTTTGACTAGATAATGTTGAAATATCAGATATTTAAAACAATTTTGAATCCCAGAAATACAAGCTGAAATTCCTTGTGTTGGCTCATCTATTCCTTTTCTGACATAACTGTAAGCACTTATAATAAAAGACTTCCAAAAATAATCATAGTATTAACTGTTACATGTTCTGTTCCCATTTATTTTTTTTCCTTGCTCCTAATTATTATGAGATGTTCTCAGGTTTCTTTAATGCATTTTATTTCTTTAAATGCATTATGATTTTTCACTTAAGAGATACAATTTTTATTTAGAGTGATTGGTTCTAAGTCTCTTTCTCTCTGTTATTAGGTTTGCTTGGAATAAAAAGCGTGAAAGCATTATCTCCCTGTTTCTCATAGAAGATTAATGGGACTTGAGAGCAGTTGCTTGAAAGTAAATTTGCAATGAAGCTTGTTTTACAAAACTGCTCTTATTCATAAACCATCTGCCAGTTCCTCCTTAACTTACCAAAGCTTCTAGGACAGTCTTTGACTTTTACGGGCACACAAGGTAAAACAATTCTGAGAAGTTTTGAGATGGCAAGAAAATTGAAACAAAAACCTCCATGGTGAATGATTTTCTCAACAATATCAACAAATCTATGAAATTAGCACAGCACTTAGGCACAGACTTCTGACAGTTTGATCATTTATTCTGTGTTTATTTGAAATAGAAGCTTATTTTCATGTTTTCAATAAAAGGAAAGTTCAACCATAAGTACATGGATTTTTGCCTACTTATTTTTTTATTTTTATTTTGGTTTTCCCTACCTATTATTTTTGTAACTAATTTGTGCTTCAGTTTAGCCATGATTCTTCCATGGTGGAAAGGGTAAAAGAAGTGATCTAGTAACAGACAGTAAATTTTGGAAGAACCTTCCTAAGTAGTCTGCAACAGAAGCGAACCCATACATCACTGCTAGCATAAGCTAAGGTGAATGCAATAGGATTCTGTGTGTGGAAAAAGGTGCATCCATCAGGATTGTTAAATAGTTAAATTAATTTTTAATGGCCCCACTAGCTTTTTTCAATTTTCAAACTCGCATATATATATATATATGTGCCTCCTATTTCAGGTTAAAACAACAATAACAAAATAACCGCCTTTATATTCTTTGAGCTGTTCTGCCCGTCCTCAACTTTCTTGCTCCTTCAGTCACTTCTAATCAGTGCAGTTCTTTATGAGCTGTTGTTTTCAATCTTGTAGAATACATCCCATGAGAACACTTCTATCAGTGCATTATCCTTCCTGGATTATCTCTTCGTTCACTATTAATTCATGAGATTGATTTACCCCCTTCCTTGTACAGAAATATTAACATATAATTAAGATACAAATCCAAATGTGAGAACATAATAACAGGAAAGCCATTTGAGGGAAAATCACAGCAGTGACACGTTCTAGAAGAGGGATGCAGCTGAAGATTAATTGGTAAGCACGCACACTGACAGCAGATAACTCGTGTTGCATTCACAGAGGGAATGAAAATGCTGGAAGCTGCAGACTCTTTTCCATAAATAAAGGAGAACTGCTTTCTGCAGAGCAATTCTTAAATCTGCTTACATTTAAAATGATTCTTCATGTTGAAGATAATTAGCTGTATGAAATCTGTGTAGCACTACTACAGTCAGGCCAATTTACATTCTCTCAGGATGTGGCTCTTCTGTGTCAATTGCAGTGTCAATCAGCAGCTGTGAATTCGAATATGAGCAAACTTTCATTAAGGTCAAGCAACTGGAGCAGCAAAAGACCTAATGGCATTCTGAATTTCTACTTGGCATTTACTGTTCAAATCTCATGAGATGCATAAACACATGCATTTTGTAGATCTAGAGTTATATTTTGTGTTTGTATGTGTATGCATATGGTTCACAGTAAAACTTTAAATTTCTTGGGGCACTGACCACATTTATTGAAAGGGTAGCAAATGGATTTTTTAATACATTTTTACACTGCTGAAAAAAAGGTGAAGTGTTTTGAGTTGGAATATTGTAGCAGATGATTTTTGAAGACAGGGAGAAAATTCAATTTCATTTGCAAGGTTTAAAGGACATGATTTTAAACCTGTGTCTGCAAATGACTTTATCTTTGTTAAAGATTTTATTGAATTGCAAATAGGATCCATGCAAAGTTGCAGTGGAATGAAGAGCAAAATCCTAGTAACTCCTTCAGAAATTCTTATCAATGAATGAAAATGTTTATCTAATTAGATAGTAAACTCTTCTTATCATTGTGATAATGGAACTGTTAAATTATAAAAAGATATGTACAAGAGCAGATGATGAAGCTCTAATAGTTAAACCTCATAAAAGGTGCAACTGAATTAGATGGACGCAAGATACAACCCATATGTTTGGTAATAATTTCAAGTTACTGAAAAATATCATAGAAAATGTAAGTTTCAACTAAACTTGAATGATCCTAAAGTTTTTAATGGTTTCAGAAATTCAGGAGATAGTGGGGAAAGTTCCCAGAATACAAAAGTAACAATTCAATGTACCAATAGCTTGGGCATCTCACATCCCAGATATTTCGTTGATGTCAGGTAAATTAGTTTAAACAGGAATGTAAATAGGTTCTAGTACACAGACAAATAAAGACAAGACATCAGTACTTGCCTGTAAATAAGGCTCATAAGAAGCTTGCTTTTGAGTCCCAATCCTTATTTTTCCCCCCTTCCTCCCTCACTCCCATTCTCCATTCTCAGTGAAAAGATAAACTTGACTGACACTCTGAAAAAACAACTTACAATATCAGAATGCTTGTATCAAAACTCAGCTGTACTGTCTTTTGCAAATAATGGGCACAAAATATCAGCAGCCATTTTATGGTTATGTAGTAAGCTGCTACAATGGTGCAGTCATTCAAAAAAAAGAACTAGCACGGGAATGGACTACACAGGCTGTGAAGACTTAGTAGTTGTCATCTTGGTCATTAGGTTCAGACAAACAACTGTAACTTTACATGGTTATGTTTAATACTTCAGAGTTCACTACTCTGAAAATCAGATTTGTTATTATGACTTCATCCTTCAAAAAACACTGCTAAGCTTTCAGGCTATACAGGTCTAGAAGACTGCTCCTCTCAAAAATTAAACAACTATCAAAATGCTATCGTTCTAAACCCTGCCCTGTCTTTTCACTAGGAATATTCTGTAACAGTCTCAGATATGCAGTTCTGTCTCTACAGGGAGGTTATGTGAGGCATGTATTGTATGTCCTAAATAGGGAAGTAACAGATAAGGTTGCTTATGAATACATCCTGTTCTTCCTTCCTTCCCATAATCACACTTCAAATCTGTCCATAAGCAGCCAACACAAAGTTCGACAGAATGCCATTTTGGACTGAAGGTTGTATTTATCTTTTGATGGATTGTGTAATTATACCAAAATAATTAGGATTGGCTTGAAAAAGTGTCTATTCTGTTGGCCCTTTTCTAACATCCTTTTTACAATCATTCTGTCTGAGCTAATAGAAAGTAAATAATGGTTAAAAGGTAATGAGAGGTAATGGACCTTAAACAGATTGACTGTTGATTGGGTACCACCAATTTGCAGTATTTGTGTTTCCTTCAGGGCCCTTGAGCTGTACAGCTACCTAGCAACCATGAAATCTGCTATGAGATATTCTCATACAGAAAAAGCTGCACTTGGCCGGCACTATACTGTGATAATCGAGCTGGCAAGATAGCTGAAATTGCTGTGCAACAAATACCCTTACATTCCAAAAGATGTTAAGCTCTCCACTGTACATCACAGCTAAGATTATAAACGCTTGCCTCTGAAGAAAATATTTTCATACTCCAATTAAGTATGCAAAAGTTGTTGTGATTGTGTGGTTGTTATCTCATGCTTTCACTGTCAGAACAGAGTAAGTATTAACATCGTGGTTTACTAATCTAGATCCGGTAAAATTCAGACCTGGGCCCCCAGCTTCTTCAAAACATTTGTGCTGTACTTCTTGGAAATATGTTTAGATTTGGAAGCATTTCTTCCACCATGCCTTATTTTCTCTTGTCTGAAAGATGACAATAATATCTACAATGCATCACTGGATAGAATTGGTGGAAAGAAAGGAGGTTAATTCAGTGATGGCAATTTTAATTATGTCCTTGATATTTTGTGTTGTGATTAGGTACCTTTCAAATGGTAGTTAAATGGCTGAATCTTGCTGTTTCCCAGGCTCTAGCTTTAGCATTACATCCAGGTCATATAAGGAAACAGCATCAAAACTGCAGCACCCCAGACATCTCACGAATTGTCTGTTGAAAATGTGACTAACAATCTAATCTACCTTGTTAAACTCTTCTTTGAACATAGAAAATGAAAACTTTTTTGTAGCCCTGATTAGAAGTTAATTTTCATCACAATGAACCCTTATAAATAAATATATCACATCTGATTTGAATATGACAACAATTATAAACAAAGCTTGTAAGGCTTTTATTTATTTATTTGCCATAGCCTAAATTAATATTGCTTTGTCAGATATGACAAAATAATGTTTTACTGTCCTTTTGTGGACAATGCTCTAGTACATTAACATAGTGGATTACTCTGATTTTTGCCACTACAGCTCTATCTTCTTAAAATAGTGTTTTCTGAATTTAGGTCTTTAACCATCTTCAGGATTGTACTGTCATCACTTTGTTATGCTCGATTAAAATGTGTTAATGTATGGATATTTTACTTTAAATTATTGTTTAAGCACAATATGAGGCAGTAGTACTGAGATAAGGAGGATGAGAACATTAACTGGACCAGAGAGCAACAAGCACGTATCTGCCTCCTCCAGACACTCCAGCACAGGACCGTTCAGGTCCAGCCACTGGGGCCCAGCCCAGTACCCAGGGACCTGGGCTCACTGCCCAGACTGAGGAATGCAGTTGCTGCTTTCCCCTTTTCATGTTCAGCCCGTAGCAAAGCTGAGCACCTATCCCAGGGAAACACACACTGAAAAAGGACAGTGGCACAACAGACCACAAAAGGCTGCCCTAGTCAACAGCTGCCTTTGGCAACACTTACACACAGAACTCACATGACATAGACATAGACATAGACATAGACATATACAGCTGAGACCCCTTCCTCCTTTCTGCCTAGTAGAGATAGAAGTTCACTAGTGAATGCACACACAGAGCACTTTCTAGGTTCAAAACAGTAGCTGGTACCACTTCCATGCACGCACACAGGTCCCACCAGTGACTGGTGCTGAGACCCCTGCACTCACTTCCGTAGCTGGCACCACAGGCCAAGGTGCCCATTCCTGACCTGGCTCCAGTGGCTGGCACTGGGGTTCACACACCCGCATCCCAGTCTCGCCAGTAGCTGTTGCTTAACCTTTTCAGTTCACATATGCACAGGACAGGGTACAAATATGTACAGAGGTAGTTAGGAAAATGATTTAATGAGTGAAATATATAAAAAAGACAAGACAGACTGCAGAGATCAGACACGGGGCTCAGCCAGACAAGTGTACTGGTCAGTGCTGTTTTACATGCAACCATCCCATTTTATACCCTTTCAACTACACCCTCCTTTATTCCCCCCTGCTCCCTCTTTCTTCTGCAGACTTCCACAACCACCACCACCGCCACCACCACCCCCATGGTGGGGGGTGAGGACACACCCCTACAGAGATCTATAGTTTCCTGTCTCCTTCCCAACTTGGGGGTCCCTTGGTTCACAATTTTATCAGTTGCAAAGTTTATCCTTCCTGAAAGTGGTGCCTGGAGCTTGTTAGTCTATCAATTAGTGTGACTGGGAGGTTTGTTTCTTGTGGTTGCCTCCATTTGTCTTGTCAGGTCTGTGTCTCATCCTCCTGATTTAGGAATCCTCAATCAGATAATCCTGCTGGAATACCCTTCCTATATTCAGTCTCTCTCTTCTTGATTAGTGCAGCTGCATTTGGTCATTGTCTTTCATTTTTACCAATTGATCAGGATTTCTGTTTGTGAATGTTTGTTCCTCCCCCTCTCATTTTTCTTCTGTGAACCCCTGAGTCAAACAATTTATCCAAGGAATAAACCATCTCAAAACTCCACATATCCTTACAGAGAAAAGTATTTGAAGCTCAGTCATTACCGTAACAAATAATTCAGGAAAATTTATCTGATCAAAAAGTGCATACCTGGTTTGACAGCATTATTTGTGTGTGTTTTTTTGTTTGTTTGTTTGTTTTATCATCTGCACCTTTTTCCTTAACAAATGTGATTGCAACCCCTTCTACCCCCCAAATGCATGTTTCGATTTCTCCTCTGGTTCACGAGGCTGGGATGCAGTCAGGGAGACAATAATCTTTGCGTGATTTATCTGACAAATCGCGAACATGAACAGTGCAACGGATGGCTCATAAAATCAGCTGAACATTGAAGTGTAAACATAAATGTAATGTCAGACCATTCTGAATACCCAACTCCTTGTAATGACCTGCTTGTCCAAAAGTAATCATGAAAGAAGGAACATAGAATTAATTTGGTATGTGTCAGTTGGCCTGTTCCAATATATGTAGAAACCTAACAATAGTATTCATCAGTGGCTGCTGTGTTACCCCAAAGATACTGCTCTTAGTGCTGTATCTTTATCTAAGGTATTTTCTTTAGATTACAGTTTTGCTTAAGACAATAGTGTCGTTACTATGGCTTTAAAGCTTTGTAATAAATTTTGATCAAGTAACATAGAATTTGAAGTGACGTGAAGTAAAATTGATAATGCATGTGCTAAAACCCTCAAAACACAATTGTGAATAGGGAACTGGCTTAAGCAGGTATATTAACAAGGAATTTATGCAGGGTTTGTAACATTCTTAGCAATGATTTCCCCATGAAACTGTCAGCCAGAGCATCCCCATGCAAACCATTACTTTGGCAGTAGTGGAGCTCCTTGATTACAGAGGAGGAGCATGTAATTCCTTGACCTTGGATATACTACTCCTGGAATAGTTTGTCAAGCTCTGGGCCAACAGTGCAGGGAAGATAAATTGGAGGCATAGGATTAAGGAATGGCAGATTAATCAAAGGGAATGGAAATATGCCTCAAACCATGCTCCTTCACTGTGTGTGGCCATAGGCAAAGGTGACTGTGGAAGAATGAAGGAGGTTGTTCGATATTACAGCTGGAGACAGTGTGATGGCTCCATGCCTTTAATGGGAAGTTATTTGGCCCTGGGGTCTGCTGGAAGTCTTTAATCCAATATCAGCTAGCTCCCTGGGCAGACGTTTGGGTTTGTGCTGGGGCTGACTCTGAGTGAAAGGCTTTGCAGGAGTACCTGCCAATCCTATGCTGAAATAAAAATTTGCCCCTCTTTCCCCTCCCCTTTTTGTTGTTGTTGTGGGGAAGGAAGGAAACAGTTTTTTCCTGTGGAGTCTTGGAGATATACACAGTTTGTTTTGATGCTTGGCAGTTCTTGTCTGCTGTGGAAACAGCCCAGCCTGTTGTGGCAAAACTAAAGGAAATGTGCCTTTGCTCCCCTGACTGCTGGTAATGCTTGTCTCTGTTCTGAAAATGAGTCTTGACTTCTACAGAAGAGACCTTAATGCCATTTAGAAGATCCAGTTCTGTTTAAAGTAGAAATCAGCAAGGAATAAGGCTACAGATTTTGACACTGTAGGCCTTGGTCTGCACAGCAGGTGGGGTTTACCTCAGGCTGCACTGGGCACCTCCTACACAAGGCTGCTGGACAACCACCTCGCTGCCCAAACACAGGGCGCTGCAGCCTTCAAAATGCCAAATCCTCGATCTTCAAAAAATGGCCTGGCTGTGATAGCTTTTTTCCTTGTCAGCTTCCCCACAGTTTGTGCTGGCGTAGCCTGTGGCCTTGCTGCATGCTTCTCCCAGTAATGGAGCTTCACTTGACGCGGTGACTTCATGCTTCAGATTGGTAACTTAAAGATCTCACTTAATGCTGAAATTAAATTTAAGCAGGGTAAATGCTGAATACAGCTATTTTTTCACTTTGCTACCCTAAGTGTGAAGGCTTTTCAGCCTACAGTAAATGTAGTAGCTTTGATGAGGCAGTGGTAACGGGCCCTATGCTTTTGCCCCAACTGTGAATGACAATGCAAACCCCAAAAGGGTTTTATAACAGCACAAATGATTAAAAGAAAATACCTTATATAATTAACTAACATTGGTTTGGAAGTAACCTTGCTTGCTGTGCAAAATGTTGATGGAATATACATGTATTCAAGATACACAATTCTAGGTAGCCAAAGATGTTTTTAAAGCAAGGTGCTAATTTCTGGGTTTTCTACCTACTTTTGTGGAATGTGAATGGGAGAGTAAAATCTGGCATTTGCTTTCCATTGACTGGATTTGAAATCAGCACTGCTGAGAATAGGTTCGTTTGGCACAGTTCTGCTGTTCTTCATTTAATTTACCCTTGTGTGAAAAATGATAGATGCTTTTATAAATTGTCACTTTTCCAGGACGTTCAGAGCTCTGTCTTAATAATGTGTTTTGACAGAAATGGAAGCTCAAAGTTTTTGTTCTTTTCGCCAGTTCTTCAAAACCAAAATCATCTCTGATTGAGAAGTCTTGATTTGGTGTGTTCCCATTTCTGTTTTACCAAAGAACAAGGCTTGTCTTGGTGTCAGAGTTCTGTCTATGATGAAAACTGCCCTAGGAGCAAGAAGCCTGAGCAGAGCTTGTTCTTGATATGGTGTTCATACTGGTGAATGTTGTAATGGCTTGACTTTATAAAGATCTCACTGATGCATCAGGTTTTGGTTAAAAAATGTCAGAATAACTCAAGAACATTGAATGCTGCTTTGGCAGAGCTTTACATCCAGGTGATCATATGTCTTTCATTTGGTAAAGAATAAATGATCAAGTGTTTGATTTACATTGATTGTTTTAAATGTATTTTTATTCTGAAACAATTTACAAGAATGTTAAATTACTTTAAAATTTTAGATATGAATGCCAGAACATTGCTTCTCCCCGCCTCCCAGAGGATATAGATAAGTTTCATTTTATAGTATGTTGATTACATAATTATTTGAAACGTCTGCATTTTCTTTTTGAGATGATATAAAATGGGGCTGTCAGAAGGCTTGAACTTTTAATAATGAAAACTCCTGTGAAGATCTGTGATAGTTTGAAGAAAAGTAATACCTTAAGGTTGCCTGAATATATCTTAAGATCTCAGAAATTAAATACTTTTTTCCTTTTTTGAGTGGTGGTGGTGGATAAAAGTAATAGACAAATCTTATGTAGTGATTTGCACAGTGATATGCTGTTTTCATCAGTTTCCCTGTCTGGCTCCTCTTGTTCCCACAATAGTCATACAAAAGTCAGCCGTATATTGTAGCAGTATTCCCACCCTTCCCCACGCCCCGCACCTTTCATCCCCCTCAAAAAAAAAAAAAAAAAAAAAGAACAGATGTTTGTTGTTCCCATTCCTCTTCACAAGGTACAGAACAATGTGTGGGAGATTATTCAATTATTTTATGATAAAACATAGCCAATAACTAAGGCAAACACTAGGGAAATGATTCTGTGCTCCCTTGTCTTCCTATGGTTCTTCCTTTGTCTATGCTGTAACTATTGCAAAAGTAAATCCCATTCAGTTGGTAATACCAAACTGTTAGCAGATACCTGCTTTTTTGGTAATTCAACTTAGGAGTTTCATCTTTATCGTGTCAGTTATACAAATAGTTCTCAAGTAAGAAGTCATTTGATGAAACAAATCAGCTGTTTCATAAATAGGTCTTGGTGTGGATTTTGGCTAATTCACGTGAATTATCAATGTCCATATGGCTTATTACTCTCTTCAGCCAGGCACCTACTTCTGGGCACCGCCAGAAGAAGTATTAGTACAGGTAAGCATGTAATAATTATCCTTCAGAATACTCTAAACATTTGTGGTCTGTGGCTTCCTGAGTGGTATCTGCTTTTAATGGCTATTGGTAGACTCTTTTTATTCCATATAATTGTCTACTCCTGCTTTGAAATAAGTAGTGCCCACAACTCAATGAGACAGTGTAAAAAATGGTCTTTTGCTTTGTCCCATTTCTGCCTCATTCAAGGTTCCTGCATCCTTGCCTCCTTGTATTTGGAAACATTGCTTGTCCACCTTCCCATTTTGAGTGTGATTTTTCAGTCTTCTGCAATGTGCTGCTATGGTCAGCTCTTTTTCAATTGAACAGTCCTAGTCTATTAGGTTCTTCCTGTTAGAAAAGGCAGTCTGTGGTTTCAATTGTCCTTGTTGCTCTCCTACTTTCTCCTCTGAGGCGAGGGATGACCTGCACATAGTATTAAATCTATGTGAGCAGCATGAATTTGTGCAACAGCATTCTTGGTGTGATGGGATGGAAAGCATGTTATGGTGTCACATTTGGACTAGAAAGAAGGAACTTTTTTTGTGCTGTCTCCAGTGTGAAACTAGGGAAGTTTGTAGTGTATACTATAAAAGCATGTAGACCTAAATTGTGGTGCTGGGCAGCGAGGAGGGATGTAACACCTACTATCAACAAGTGACAGCAGGTTCACTTTGAACCACCTGAAATTTTTGGGCTATTTTTGCAACTTGTCTTGCTGCCTAGAATATCAATATCAGGTCAGCAGTTGGTCCTAAATAAGTCTTTAGTAAAAATTAAAGAGTGGCTGCTGATAGTATTGTGTGTATTATACCAGGAAGGAAAAGGAACCTAAAACTGGGGGGAAGGATACCTGGAACAAACAAAGTTCTTGGAAAACTGAAGGATAATAAGTTTGGAACATTATTTGAGCAGCTAGACTTTTTAAGAATGTATAAAAAAATCATGCATCTCAGTTGGTTTAGAGCTATATTCAGTTATGCTAGAAATCCAAAGCATAGTTTCTCAAACTTGGTGGAAATTCAGCTGTAGTCGTAATGGTTTGGAGTTGATAAAGAGACTGCGAATGCTTCGTGAGCTTCAATACTGTATGAGCATTTTAATGCTGGTCCTTTATTTTGTATGTACCAGAGTATACGCCTGAGAGAGTAAGTTTCATAACAACTGTAAATATTTCAAGAGTAGATGTCATTAAGCTGGTAATACAAAACTGTTAGCAAATACCTGCTTTTGTAAGTAAGTCAAAAGCTATGTTTCCTTCAAATGGGGGCTGGTGGGGAGAGTGGAGGCAAAGTAAGGTGATTCTCAATGAAATAACAGTTGGGTATATGAGAGAGAAAATGCTTGGCTTGATTTAGCTCTGTGGATTTTTTGGTTTGTTTGTTTGTTTTGGAGTTACTCTTATGACAAAAATGCATAATTTGGTAAAAGTAGAATCTGAGATGGGAAAGCCCCACTATATACAAAGCCTCATGAACGATGACTTGATTTTGAGGTGGTGCCATTGAACTATCAGCCTCCACCATATTTCCAGAAATATCTGTGGTAGTTCCTCAGTGTTTGTGCTCTGACATTGATTTACTTGAAACCTGGATTAGCTAAAACATACACACACACTTTTTTTTTTTTTTTTGAGTTTTACAGACTTGCTTTTGTGGGAAACTAAAAACAACCAAGAGGAAGGTATCCAAGTAAAAATTGGTCAGAAGAAAATAACGCTTTCTTCTAGTAAAATGACAGTGTTTCATTGAGTGGGAACCGGAGTACCATCAGAGAGACCCTTCCTATCTGAACTAGTCTGATTCAAAGCAGTGAAACTAAAATTTAGGATAAAATATGATTTATCCTATAATGCCTATAATGGAGATAGTTGTTCATTTCTCATCCTGTACTTTAAGGGGAAAAATTAATATTTTAGCAGTTATTTGTGAGTAGATATGGGCTGTGCAAAAGAAACTACTGGCCTTCCAGTTTAAGCAGAAGAACCATAAATTTTAAAGCAGGGGCTTGGTATTTTGTGTCTGGAGAACCCAAAAACATTAGCCTTCAAATTATAATCCAGATTTGTAAGTGGAGTGTATATATATATTATTTTACATTGAATAAACTTGTTTGTTAATGTGAATTAAAATTAAAGACAAATCTCTTAAACAACAAAAACTTAGAATAAGATAGTCATGTTTCTAAATTTATATGGGTAGTAGTTACCTTCCAAGCTAGTTTAGCCACTGATGTCTTTCCTGTTGGTCCATACTGAAGCAGAGTGGATGCTAGTCCCTGCATCTATACAGATCACTACATTTATTTATTTTTATTGTTTACTTTTTAATAGTTGAGGAATCAGTTAATTATGTGTTGCTAATATTGTATAAGCCGATTTTTGTTTGGTCTATATTCACAGACATCTTGTTCACAAATGGATGATAATCAATCTTTTCTCGACTATGAACCAAGCGTGAACGGCATTTGTAGGTTCCTTCACTGGAAAATCTTAGTTGAAGTTGTGATGTTGAGCTAAGTGATAGTGCAACCTGTGTAATATAGGTATATCCTACTCAGCAAACAAAACATTTGAGTCAGCAGATAACATCGTTTTTGCAGTTGCATAAGCTTTTGACTGCTGTGTGTTTATGAATACGTGTTTAAAGTAAATTTTCTAGCATTAATTTGTGCTAGTTTAATACATGCATAAAACATTAATCTTGGAGATTAAATAGGAGCTTCTTGTGCATCAGCAAAAAGTTATTTCCATCTAAGGTCATGAATTTTATATGTGAAAAATCAACAATTACTGTAGTGCTATTTCAAAATTTATTTCAGAGGATTTGCTTTTTCCCTCTCACCCTTCTCCCTCCCCCCAATGTTTGTGCATTTTTGTAGCTGGAAGGCTATAGCTTCTGCTTTTAGCAGTATTTGGTTTGGTGCTGTTACTATCAAGTTGTATTATTCTACAAATACTATGAACATACAAATCATCCTGAAAGCTCTGGTAATTTGTATTTTTGTTTAGTACTGTTATTCCTAATAAAATGATATCACATGTTTATATTGTAATACAGTGAGCAAACAATACCATTTAAGTTTCAGTGTTCTCAGTGAGTAAAGTAGAAATAAAACAACTTTTACTAGTAACGATAAAATGCATGGTTGTCATCATTTCCCTAATGTAGATTTTTACCATGTTATCTGCGGGTGTAAACAGGATCCTATCACATTGCAGAAACTGATTGAGTCCAGACCCATAATTAAGTTAGTCCATGTCACCACTTGCGAGTGATGTGGACAAAAATATGCACTGATAGAGCAAAGCAGCTGGGCTTGAGGATCTGGTATCTACAGTACACAGATTTAAGGATTATTGCTATATTGTAATATAATGTATATATTGTTAAAAATTTGTGCAGACTTCAGAGTGGCCCAGTGGACTGAATGCCTGTTTGTACCTGTGATGCCTTAGAGGCAGCTTTGGAGCGCCATTTTCAGTTTAATTCAGAGGAAGCACATTTTGTTGCTCCTTGCAACCTGTGTACAGGGTCTACTGGAAGAAAGTACCTAAAAAGCATCATCCTGACCTGAAATACAAGCGTTATAGTAGCTGCCCCCCTCTGTTTCTAGCATTGTATGGTGGGCTTTGGTGTTAGGAACACTACTTGTTAAACCTTTTAAAATGATGCAAACCTGTGTTTAATTAGGAACAGGTAAAATAGGATTGGGGTGTGAGGATAAACATTTACTGGTTACAGAAACTTTTCTGGCATTGTGATTTTTTGTTTGTTTGTTTGTTTTTTTAAAATTAAGCACCAGTATTTATGCTTTTGAAGTCTACGAATAATTTCTCTATATGGTGAGTACTATATGCATTAATTGTACAGTGTGGTAGTGTTAAATATCAGCTTTGTATATTATTAATTATTTTATATTGCATGTTATGTTTTCACATGGTATTAAGAAAGTGAGATATTTTCTTATACGTCCGTTGTGATGAATTTTACCTATACTTAATTTAGAAATACAACTTTTAAAATGAATCTCTTATCTGTTTCTATTCATAGTTCCGCTGTATTAATTTCCTATTGTTTTTTAAGACTATCAGTCTGTACAGCTGGGTTATCTTATGTAGTTGTGTGAATAACCCTACAGAATTCAGTCTTATTTTTCAAATGATTTTTGGCATGGTGGTGATAATATATTTTAATATGAATAAAATAATTGCAAAAATTTATTTTGTAATAAGTTTCTTAAAGTCAATGTATTGGTTGCAATTCTGCTAATCAACAACTTATAATTTGTGCATGGGCTAGGTGTGTAGAATTTGTGGCGACAGTCTGTGGAGTAGTAAGTCCTGTGACTGATGAAATCTAGAAACTGTACTTCAATAAATGCAGGTGATAGACAGCACGGCATTTAAAAATGCCTTTTGTAAATTTTAATAGCAGTAAAGATGTTGACTGGCAAACTTTCTAGCTTCAGCAGGATGATTGGCGCAATTACTTCCAGATGTTTTTATTTTATTTATGGTCTCCTAAAGGTGAGGATTTTGTAGTTTGTACAGTAGGCACTCAAGCACCCAGTGGGAGCAGCTGGGCTGCTAAATTATATTCCACTTATATGGAGTGATTGTGTTAACAGTTGACAGGCTGTACTAATTCAGTTTGTCAGCTGTGCCCTTGATAAGCAAATTATCTTAAATTTAGTGGTATGGGTTAGGCTTTTCTGCATAGTTTTGTGTGGCTCTCTAAAGCATATCCAGTTTTTGTAGCTGTGACTGGTACTGAGAGGTGAGTAGTTTGTTTCTTAAATGCCTTCTACATAAACATATTTAACCAGTGGCCGACACTGACCAGCCCTATTCTCTTTCTTTACTTGTTTGTAGTTGTAAAAGTTGTGAAGTTTATGCCAGTGTGAAACTGCAACAGGTTTGTAAGTGCAGTCAGGTGCACTGACCACATAGTAGCTGTGACTTTCTTCTTTCCATGTCAAACAAGCATGAACTGTTAACGTGCTATAATAGAAACAGAGTCTCAGGGGAGATCTGAGAGTCTTTTTTCTTGTTATGTATGTTTTTTTGCTTTATTTTTATGCTTTTATATGTAATGATATTTTCTGTGTTCATTTGTATGTAGAATTTAGCATTAGTGATAATTATTTAATTTATATAGATAAGAAATATTGTGGTTTAAGACAAGGGGGAAGAAAATGTTTCCTCTATTCATGTGTGAAAGGTTTGCTTAAAATTGAATTGTTGAACTCTGTACTCTACTGTATCTTGAACTCCGGTTCAAAGTTAGGTATCTCGCTTGGCAGGTGTCAGTACAGATTAGTCTTTATCATCATCAGTCTTTCTCTGAAATGGAAACTCAACCTAAATGGGAGCAGGCCTTGAATGACTATGATGTTAGTAAGTAACAATTATGCGAACTAGTTTATGCAGTAAACTTGAGGAGAAGAATAAAGATAAGAGTTTGTCAAAAGGTCCAAGTTAATAAGGTCACTGATTGTGTAAATGTAGTGTTGTAGTGAACATATTAATTGATCTTTCAGTTTTCAAGCTAGTTGTCTGAAGAACTATGTAATAAATTACCCAGGGTCTTGAGACTTCTGAGACTGCTGCCTATGAGAAATACTGCTTTCAGCGGATTGTGATGGAGATGCTTCTGGTGGTATACATTGAAGTTCCAATAGGAAACCAGCTAAGGGATGGAAAGAGCATACTCTGGGTTTGGCTAAATAAGGTCCTGTGAGACCCTTACTCCATTCTCAGGTCAGGTACTCAATTGTTCTATGACATTTGGAGGTTAAAGTATTAACTGCCTCCTATCCACCCAAAAAAACTTAAGCTATTATGATGGGCAAGATAACGTATTGTGCTCAGCAGAGTAAAGTCGTGATTTCAGTTAGGGCTCAAGGCACTATATTAAGTAAATCACAGAACACAAAACACGTCAGTATGTTTGTTAAGGTTTACATGTCACTCTGTCCAGTGCTTAAAGTAAGTGAAAGCCAGTTCAGCTGTAATTCATGTGCTGTCTTTGTGGCTAATGTTTGCTGTTTGACTCACCCCTTTTTATTCACAGGAAGCAGCTGTAATTTAGTGATTTAATGCATTGCATATGTTAAACTTGTGCTGAAGTATTGAATATGATGGATAACACTTGAGCTAGAGATCTGTTACATTTGGATTTTATTTCCTCATGTTATTGTTTTGTCTTGAGAACCAGTAAATACGGATTTGCTCAAAAAAGCAAGATGTATCCAGCTGAAGTCTCTTGATTGTCGCTGTTATTTTTCGTAAGTTATTTATCTTGAATATTTTCTCTGACCAAATTAGTGAGCACTTCACAAGGTGTAATATGTTTATTTCCAGACTGGCCCTCTGAAATATTGCCATCTGCTCTCTTTGGATCTCTAAAGGATAGAAAAACTACTCAGTTTTTGCTTTTAAACATCTAAGATTTCTCTTAGGTTTTGCTTTGCCCAAAAATCTTAAATTTAGGCCATTGAATTCTGCTGAACTGTCAGAAACCCTGGATATGCCAAAGCTCTGAGCACTTTTTCCGAAGCTTATGTTCCTTAACTGCCTTATGTTGTGCTTCTGGTCTTAATCTGACACACCTCAGAAGCTGGGCCACTCACTCTTGCCAAGACTGAGACTTGTCAGGAGTTGAAGCTATTTCTCTGCTTCATCTGAAGGTATTTGTTAACTTAGAGTGCAGCATCCTTCCTGGGTATCTTATATAAATTACTTAATTGTAAGAAGGCTCATATCAGAGGGTTGGAGCACCTCTGCCATGAAGATAAGCTGAGAGAGTTGGGGTTCTTCAGCCTGGAGAAGAGAAGGCTACTGGGAGAACCTGGTTTGACCTGGCCACTCTATTCTGTGATTCTATAAAATGTGATAGACAAGCTCAAATTAGACAGTTGTCATGGAGGATTTGAATTAATTTCCACTCTGTTCTTCAATATGGAAGCATAACAGCTTCAACAAACAAGATCTGGGAAGCTCCTCTGCTGAAGAGTATATAGGGACTTTGGCTATTTAGGGGCTAGGGCAACAGTAGTAACTGTGAAAGTTGGGCAGTCAGCTAAATTGCTATTTATGTCAGCATAATGGAAACTTGTGTGGAATGAAAAAGGAAGGGCCTTTTTGTTTCCCAGATCATTACTGTAAGTTAAACGCTGAATCTGGATTTCTTAGCCATCTATGTTTTTTTTTTTTTTTGGGGGGGGTGGGGGGGGGGAGAAATAGAATGTGTGGAAAACCTGGATAATTCTCTATACTCAGCTATGCAATTGAACAAGGAATGGATATGAAATGTTACAGAATTCGGAAGAAACTTGAACCTCCTGGGTGGGCTTTCCTGTAAGGGCTTATGATGACAGACTTGGAGAGCATCTTTCTTGTTTTTATGCCTTTAGAAGCCTCACATGTCAATAAAGACTCCTTGAATTGAAAGTTTGTTCTCCACTTCTCTGAGCTTAAAGCATTACTTGCTTAATCTAAAAAGAAAACTATTGTGGTTATGAAATAATTAAATGACCTTGGAAAAGTGCTGCATTTAGAGAATAGTCTTATTGTGTTAAATGTATTTTTTCACCCGGAATGTCCTCAAAATAACTCAACACTTAAGTATACTATATCAAATATACACATTTGGCATCTATTTCACAAGAAATTGTTTGTACAATTTGTTTTTCCCACTTAGCTTTATGCCATTAGGTTTCCTTCAAGTGGTTATTTCTTGAAAAATTACTTCTTTTTCACTAGGGTGCCTCTGTCTATTAGTGAAAATCTTAAAATTGTTCTTAAGAATCCTGATTCTCTGTTGCTCATCCAGCTCTAAATTTTATGCATTGTGGTGTCTGTTTCTTTATAAAGTGGTTACTGATGCACTGAGAATTTTAATGAGAAAAATGCACAAAGACTAAAATATTTTTAGATACAAATATATATCAGACAGTGGACGATGCTTATAGCTGTTTAATATTGGATTTCTTAAAACTTATTTTTTGTCTATATTCTTCCACCTTCTCTCTACTCTCACTGCTTACTATGTTTAAAAAGAAAAATAAAATGCAACAAAAAGATACTTTCTGAAAACCGAGAACTGAAATGTGTTGTTTTAATAGGGAGAAGTTCTGCTAGCCTGCTGCTCTTGATAGTGTTTATAACATTGAACATCTTCCCTTCAAAAATATTGTCTGTATTTAAAAAGGAAGGAGTGGGAAAGCTTGTAGTTGTCCTCGTCCTGAAGAACTAGGATGAACTATAAGTAGATTCATCTGTTGTTTAACTTAGGAAACTTTTTAACACCTTTTGAGGAATCAGTGCTTCACCTTCTGTGCAACAAATACTGAGTGACACTTAGTTGTATCTTTCTTGCAATATCTATTGGAATGCTTTTTTTTTTGGAATGCTATTGGAATTCCTTTTAGATCCTGATTAAAACCTCAATCTGTCTTAAAATGCAGAGGCAAATTAATTTCTGGTGTTACCACCAAAGCCTAAGAGTGTTTTGTCTTCACTTAGTTTTGTGCATCAGGGCAGCTCTGCCAAATACAAAGTTTTGAATACAGTTCTTAAGCCTTGAGTATCAGCATCAACTTTAATGGTGTGGTGATTTTTGCAGTTCAAAAAAAAAATAGTTTGCTGATTTGTCTAAACTTACCTGGGACAAAGCAAAGAGGAGGTAGACATCTCTTTTAAGAATCATCTCTGTTTGTAGGACACATGGTTTATAGTCTCAAACTATTTTTGAAGGAAGCTACCAGACCCTGAAATTTGCAATCGGGACCTATGAGCGTTAAGTGATGTAGTTGCTTTCAGTAAGTACAGTGACATTCTGAAGTAGCATAATGCTGAACAAAGCCATAACATCACTGCAGTCTTGCATGCTAATCCATTGTTACTGTATTCTGATGCCTCAGCTTATGCTCTTGGAAGAGGTAACTGTTTTGTGAAAGCATTAACCCAGTCTGCTCTGATGTGTTTCTGGTGTGAAAAGCAAAATGCCAGCCTTGGTCTTATGTAGCCTTAGTTTGAATATATGTATAACATATTGTTAGTGGGCAAAAAGGAAAACAATTATTTTTCTGAGGGTGGGGGAAACTGTTTTTGAGGAGCTGGCGATTCTTTCGTAGCATCAAGTGTTCTTTCAGTTGTATAACAGTAAATAATGAAACATACTATCTTTGGACTAAGATCTAAAACTAAATCAGCCTAACAGTGTCTAGGAAACAAACTATGATTCTTAACCTTTTTATAGCTTGAGCATCTTTGTTTCTGTGATGTAATTGTAGCTACCAGAAGTGTCTAATTTTAAAATGCTCAACTACATTTAGATTTTAAGAGTTAAAGCAAGCTGTGAAAAAGTGAATATTCACCTTAAAATAAGTAACTAATAGCCTGGAAAAAAAAAAAGCTAAGAAGTTTGGTATGTATACGTGAAAGCTGCTCTTTGCTCTAACCCTGACATGGTGGAAAGTTAATGCCTGAAGTAATCTTACTGAGTGGAGGTTATAAAATACTAGAACAAGAGGTCAGATGATGGTGTGTTATAGTGGTATAAAATCAGCAGTCATTTTCGTGGTGATGCTGAGTGTATTTTTTTGTTTGTTTGTTTAAGCCCAGAGCTTTACTGTAAAAACACAAGTATTCAAGCATTCTTTAACCTCCCCACCTCCCACCCTGCATTTCTAGTTAGATGTGTTTATCTTTGTGACATTGAGATGTGGGACTCCTGTTTATTAAGAAATTAATGTGACAAATTTACTGTATGCAACAAAGAAGAGGTGATGACATTTCTTCTTTGACAGAGAGGAATTGACCATACAAGCTTTATTTTAATTTGCGTCTATTTATGAAATATATTTTGGTTTGCACTGATTAAAAATTTGTGAAGAATGGGTGATGTTATATTAACACTAATGAAGAGCACGCCTACTACATTTTGCATGCAGTTGCCATAGTGACTGTACTGGAGAGTGACCCAAATTAATTTCCCACCAGTCACTAAGTGCCCCGTCAGGTTTCTTTTGTGCTAGGGATAAGCAGGCTGGAACATGCTTCTTTTTTTTTTTTTTTGGAAGATGCTCACCTTATTATTTATCTCTGTATTCTTGAAAGCAGTTGCCAAGCTATGTCAGTCAACCAAAATCTAACTTCTTAATTTATGCAGTCAAAATGTGTGATATTTACATATCACCATTATACAAAAAGGATTGTTTCAATTAATAGCTAGTAATTGGTTGGAAGTAAACTTCGTTTAAAATCTCCATCATAATTGAAGTAGACAATAAAATATGGTTATTTGAAACCACAGGCTTTATGCTGTTCTGCCACTTCAACGTAATAGATTTCAAAATTCTTCCTAGTTGAACAAATCTTTACTGAGCTTGATCTGAGAAAGGCCAGAGAATACCATGCTTGGTATATCTAGTTAGCTCTTCATAATTCATTAGAAGAGTGCTCGGTGGATGTCAGTGGAAAAAGGAGTCATTTGGCAAGAAAACAATATAAGCATCTAATAGAAGTATTAGCTGCTTATTGCTGGTAGCAGAGTCCTACTTCAAAAGACATTTTGCTTTTGTAGTCACTCTGTCACGTAAGTGACACGAGGCCAGTCATTCAAGCTTAAATTGATTACTTCAATTATTGTACTCAGTAACATAGCAAGGCATTTTGGTGCTGAGCAGAACTTCATACGATTTTGCTCAGTTTGTGGGGTGCATTTTTTTAAGCTTTGAGCTTCCTGTCATATACTACTGCTCCCATTTCTACACCGTCATGGTAAGCAACAGCCAGGATGGCAATTTGTGCATGCATTTCCCCTTACTGAATATTTCTTTTTTGTTGTTGTTGTTGGCTCTACCCTTGTTGTGTTGTACTCGCTAGATTATTTCTGCATCAACAGATGCATCTTTCTTACTTAAAGCTCACTTGTTACTTGCCCCTTTGTGCAGTCTTTTCTTATATATACAAAAGGTCATTTCTATATGCAGAGTGAGTGCATCAATATTAAAATATATATATTTTTTTTAGTTTGAAAACAGTGGCATTTCTGGTATATATTTGCATAGACAGTGTGTAAGATATTTTACAGATATGCTCCTAAGTTGCCTTGTGCACATAAGCTTAACAAATATAAAGTGCAATTTTGGTGTTTATTGTGTAATAACTGTTCAAATTTGATAGCACTTAGAGTTAAGTTATCAGCTTGTACCTAGCCAGTGTTCATGTATGCAAATTAATACGTAAATATATATAACATCTACCTTGCTGATTTGTTTATTAAGGTAGAGCTTTCACAAACTGATTCTCGTCATGGGTAGATTAATTTAAAAACCTAAAATAAAGAGCAACTTTTTTCTTCGTGAGACATGATTTCAAGAGAGTGTTTAGGTTTCTTAAACCCTTTTGCTGATCTAACCAAGATTAAAATGCATTTGTTCTTTCTAGTATGGGCTTTATTTTATTAACTTTTTGGAAGAAATGTGAAGAAACTCTGCAAACGTAGTATTGTGTTCAAACTAACACAATACTTTTAATCACGGAAAATTTACCTAGTTTCTCCTTACTCAAAATGTTAAAAATATTTGCGTAGCAAGTCTAAAGATAGAAAAATAGTTGTTTTCCATCTTGTACCATTAAATATACTGGAATTTCAGTTGATATGTTCTGTCTTACAGCTAATTATATGTTTTATGTAGTGTGGCTTTTTTATTCTTTCTTTGACAAATATCCTTTAAAGGGATAAATCTATGTTCAAAACCTAAAGACTGACTGATTTATAGCTGTTTGGATGTGTGCACAAACTTGAGGCTTAGGAAAGCTTAACCCTTAATTCTTTGAGGAGTTATTTTTGTTTCAAGAAAGAAAATGATAGGACAGTCTCTCCATGGACTTAACGCAGGCAGGTAGTCAACTTCAGAGGAAGGCACTGAACAATCCTAAGTAGATATCTTGCCTAATTTTGTAGTGTTTAAAAAAAAATAAATTAAAAAATATGCTGTTGATGACTAACAATATTCTATTTCTGGAATACTAATTTCTGTAGAAGCCAGGCTATTTATGGGAAAATACTCCTTCTTCAGAGATATATTTGAAAGTTACTTTCTTTCCAAGAGGTAAATTTTCTTGTCATATATAAAATCTGATAGGGTGTTAAGGGCTGAACACTTATGTTTGGTTTGTGTTTGCAAAGTTCTTAGAGAAGAAAATCTAGTAGCTTACTTGTTTTGAAGTCTTATTCCTTATGTAAACTTGTAATCAAAATATCAAACCAGGTAATGCAAGGCAGAGACAGACTGGGGAGGAGGAGGATGGGGCATGGACAGGATCTGCACTGATTCAAGAAATTTCTTGCCCCTATAAACTGCTAAGACTGGAGAATACTTGCTGTATGTGTACTGAACACATCAAAGAATAAGTGGACTGTGTGATGTGGTTGCTTTTAATATTAAAGGACTAAATTTGTTGATTTGGGATGTCCCATGTAGCCTCGTGTTCTCTATTTCAAGTCTCTTCCACAATAAACATAATAGACATAAACTCTTTTTCTCCCAGAGACTCAGCAAAAGTTCCCTGTTCAGCCATGCCAGTCTTCATATGTCACATGGAGACAGCCCTTTTGCAGGTTCTCCTACAACTTGAAGACTTCCTTCCTGAGGGCTGGATGGTCCTCATGTACCCCTTTGCTCAATTTTGCCCTTTCAACTGACTCTCAAGGGACCCTCCCTACCAGTGTCCTGAACAGTTTAAAGTCTGCCCTCCAGAAGTCCAAGGTAGCAGTTCTACTCACCCCCCTCCTGACTTCACCAAAACTTGGTTCAGTACATGTACATTGGAAACTACTACATATCAATATAAAATAGTCACGTATAGGCAAAGTGGGAAGAATACTCAAAGCCATCCAGAAGCTTGCGTAAATATAATGCTGATCTGTCTAATAAAGGTAAAAGATTATGAAATGCTTAAAATAGTGTCTTCCTCGTATAAAAGCTAGATTTTTACCCAGATATTTCACCTACCTTAATTTTTTTTAAAGGCTACTATAAAGATATCGGTGGCAAACTAGTGTTTGGAAATTGGATATGGAAAAGAAGGTAGAATACACTTAAAAATGCACTGTAGCAGTATGAATGTGTACGTGTGCCTGCATATTGAAGTGCGAAGTCTTAAACTTATTTTTATGGAAGTGTTGTCAGGCACAGATGGAAGGAGTTGTATCGGAAGAACAGAACAAGAGTTTGTGATGGTGTTTTAAGAACTTACCTCTCTTCTCCAGTTTAATGCTGTTCTTTTTCAGGTGATAACACACAACTGTATTATCTATTGCAATGTGCAGAACAGTGAGACTATGTAAATAGCCACTGAGGGCTAGTTAGGTGTACTTTGATTTGGAGTGGGTTTGGAATAACTATTGTTCAGTTGGGGGAAGGAAGAAAAGAGAAAATTGAATATGCTTAAATATTCTTATTTCAATTGTTAAGTCTTATTTTTAACTTTTCTAGATCTCATTATTGAGGATGAATGTTTTTGCTTTACGTGCAGGAATTAGAGAAAAGGGTGATTGCTGAGTGACATAGTCCCTGAAAACATAATTTTATAAAGCAAATATTTCCTTACTCCTGCCTCAGCTATAGTGAAAATACTAAGTTTTATACTTCTACTGCAGAAAAGAGACAGGGATGTCTTTTTTTTTTTTCTTCATCCTATCCTACCTCCTCACCTGTCTCCATCTGGGAGTTTGCTGAGGGCTATCAGAGCAGCACAAGGGATCTTACGCAGGGAGCTGAATGCTGAGGGACCTTCAAGAGCACTACTGTAGCGGGAGTCTTGGAGCAGGGAGGTTTAGCAAAGTCACTTTTAAGGTGTAGAGTCATCAGATTTACAGAGAGGATGCAGAAGGCAAGCTGGGAGAGAATTTCTGATCAAAACATCTCCAAACACATTCACTATGTCATTACAATGAATGACTGTATGGCAAGAATGACACAAAACTTATTATTTTCTACAACACAGCAGTAAAAGTGATGGTAAAACTGAAAGTTATGTTGGGGGGAAGTGTAGAAATTTAATACTTGTAGAAGAGATACATGGTACTCATTAGCTCTGCCATGTTTCTGTGTTCATTGCTCCAGAAATGGATGCCACTGTTTACAACCTTTCATAATTATGCACGAAGAAGTGACACTTGTTCTTAATAGTAGGCTTGGTTTAGTGTGACGAAGACAAATGCAGCAAACACATGGAATACAAGAGAAAACAGTAATAGAAAGCAGAAGGTTGGTGTTCTTGAACTTCCTTCAGGGCAGCAAGATTTGTAGAGTTTGACGGATGACTAGAAGATTAGTCACTGGCAAAATGGATTGAGATTGCTGTTCAGTGATTTTGCTGGAGATCACTACTAGATCACTACTATTTCAATTAACTGAGCTTGAGGTTTGGAGAAAGTGGGGTCATGGAGGAGAAAAGTATATACATGTCACTGTTTAATTCAGCTGGTAACCATTCTGTGTCTAAGTTGAATTTGATTACAATAATCTGAAGAAATTAATTATTAATGAAGTTACGTACCCTGTAGATTGATGGATGAGAAATATGATACAGTTTAGGGGCTTTATTTTAAATCCTAAAGCTGGTGATGAAAGGGGTCTGTTCTTCACCTGTGTTTTTTGAGTTTACTAATGAGCTTGTTTGATGGGCTGGGATCCATGGACGTCTTCAAAGATATGGCTTTTTTGTTTAAACTGCATTTTAACCATGGAAATGCTGTTATTCACCTGAAAGTATTGAGTAATCTTGATCTACTTGTTTTTTTATACAAATGTGCATTAAGAAATGAAGTATGTATTTAGTATAAATAAAACTTGTATTTAGTATTACTTAAAATGACTAGCTAGATCACCTTATCAATGGCTAATACATTAAGCTGGTATGCACGTTTTCTTTGTTCTCCACTATAAAGATATTGGCTGTGCAAGTGTTTTACAGATGACTGTAGTTCTTCTGGAGAATGCAATTGCAAATGGTGTACTCTGCCTAGGTGACTAGGCATGCAATACAAACACTGAACACTTTTTTTTCCCTTTTGTCTGCTTTTCTGAAACTAGAAAACAGTGAAAAATGATCTACCTGTAAGTGAACATTTTGCTACTTGGAAGTAGGTAAGAAAGAGCATGATATTAACCATAAGGAATCCTACTTTTACAGGAGGTCATGGTGAATGGAGCTTCAAGTCAAGATGAATTACTTGTGCAGTTTGTAATTTATTGAACTCAATGGTTTTCCAGAATGATCCAAAGTGGAGTTATATCATGGCTGTATTTAACACACGTGTTTTCGTGGCAAATGGTACCTCACCTTAATGTTCTGACATTTTTTTTAGTTGTTACAAATCGCTGTTGTGTGAGCAATTGCAGAGAATAAAATAATTACTGGGTTCACTTGCACATTTACAGCAATACTGACATTTAACTCACAGGGCTGTGAAGTTCATTAACAGGAAAAGTTCATTATGCAACTGAATTCCAATTCCCCCTAACCTTACAGCAGAAGCTGGCATTGCTGTTTAATATGAAACAATTACATCGTGTTATATGGTTCAGTGAGTAAAAATTTCTGCTAAAATAATCAAATGTTTACTGTCAAAGTATGAAATCTGCTTATTTTCTTCTGGTGAAAGCCATCATTAATTCATAAAATGCTTTCTTAAGTGTAATATAAACTAAAATCAACTAGTTTTCCTTTGAAGGCAGTAAGTCTGAGAGTATGCCATTTTTTTGAAGACTATTTGGCACACTAATAAATGTAATAAAACGTTCTTTTGTTGTTGTTCAGTTGTCTAAATGCAAGGTGCAGATAGGTTGCTGTTGTGCCTATCATGTTCTATTTATATATATAAAAACAAACTTATTGCTGGGTGGTGTCAATAAGCAGTTGTCTGTTGTTCAATGACAGAGAATTGTGCAGGAGTCCCAGCCTGGGTTTGCATCATGCTAGACCTTTCAGTCAAACACAGGAGACGAGACTCTAAACTCTTACATGATTAACTCCAGTACTTAGTTTTCTTCACACCTTTAGATTTTTGCCTAAAATTTTATTCCTTGTCTGTAAAACTTTTTGATGTATCTAAATAGGAGGATTGTTATAAAATTAGCTTCCAGGCACTTGAAAGTAGCAGTATCTCTGTATTTTTCAACAACTAGAAAAACAGCTGTGGTCCTTGCTTGTTGAGAGTTGTGATTTTGTAGTGGAATTTCTGGTGCTCAAAAATCTATTCTTGATCCCAATGAGGGATTTTCAGGAGAAGGATGTAAAGTCTTAAGTATTCCTTGTGTATTTGCCTTGGCAATATCTATCCCCAAATTATTTCTAGCATTTCTGGGGCAAGTAATAAGGGAAAGAAATGGTGTTAATGAGTTGACCTCTTAATGTTTTTTCTATCAAATGTATTAATGTACTTGTAACTCAAGGCAGGTGAAAAATGATTTCTGAGCTCTGCAGGGCAGAAAGAAAAGGTAGGTAGAAAGGCTAAGGTGAGCTACCACTGCTTCTTTTAGGTTAGAAGGTATGATGTCAGAGAGAACTTGTGCCTGGTGAAGTTTGAAAACCCAGCATTTGAATGGAGATATTTTATTTAGATGGTTTATTATGAAAAGTTTGTGAACTCTGCACTTTCACAGTTCCCCTATGAAGGAGAGGGGTGGGAGAGGGTAACCAGGAGCCCTGTGAGAGTATGATGGACAGGGTAGCTGACCAAAGCTTGCAAGGTGATGTGATAGGAAAGAATCACAAAAATCAGCAAAATGGGGATTAAGCAGGGTCACCTCCAGGATTAGGGCTAGTCCTGTTAACATTTCTATCAATGATCTGGATGCAGGAGTGGAGCAAGTCCCCAGCAAGCTTGCTAAGGATACTAAACTGTGTCATGCTATTGTACTCCCTGAAGGGACAACAGGCCATGCTGAGGGATCTAGATAGATCGGAGCACTGTGTGAATAGCAACGGCATGAAGTTCAACAGAGGAAAATACTCTGTCCCAGGTGCAGAATTGGCAGTGCAGGACACAAGTACGAACTGGGAGATGAGTGGCTAAATAGAAGCCCTGCAGAAAGGGATCTGGGGGTGCTGGTCAACAGCAGGCTCAACAGGAGTCAGCTGCTCCAGTGGAGGCTCAGACTGGACACCAGGAAAAAATTCGTTATCATTAGTGTGGTCAAACACTCAAACAGGCTTCCTAGAGAGGTGGTGGTTGCCCCATTGCCTATCAGTGTTCAAGAGACTTCTGGGCAATGCCCTCATTAATATACTTTAACTTTTGCTTATCCCTGAAGACGTTAGGCAATGGGACTAGATGATTTTTTTTGAATATCCCTTCCAACTGATATATAAGAATGAGAATTATCAGATTATCAAGGAAAAGCCTACAAGGCACCATTACGGAGAAACTCCTCTAAGCCTTTCTTAGGAACGCAGCATACTGGGGTGCCCCTCTTAAGTGCCTGTACACTAATGCATGCAGTATGGGGAATAAAAAGGATGAGTTAGAGATGTGTGTATGGTTGCAGGGTTGTGATCTTATTGGGAGCACAGAGACACGATGGGATGGCTCCCATGACTGGACTGTTACAATAGAAGATTACAGGTCCTTTAGGAAGGACAGGCTGTAGAGGTGAGGAGGGGTTGTCACCCTCTGTGAGAGACCAGCTGGAGTGCATGGAGTTCTACTTGGGGGATGGATAAGGAGCCAACAGAGATTATGGATTACAATTAAAGTGAAGACAGGGTTAGGCAACATTATAGTGGGGGCCAGGCACCTGACCAAGGAGACCAAGCAGATGAGTTCCTCTACAGACAGCCAGGAGCAGTCTCATGTTCACAAGCCCTGTTCCTCCTGGAGGACTTCTGCCACCCTGATACCTTTTGGAGGGACAACACAGCCGGGTGTAAGCAATCCAGGAGCAATTTCTGGAATACATTGAGGATCACTTTAAAAAGGAAGCTAGAGAGGAGCCAATGAGGAGAGATGCTCTGCTAGATCTGTTGGGAATGTGAAGGTCAAAGGCAGCTTTGGCTGCGGTGACCATGTGGAGTACACGATAGTTCCATAGTGGAGTTCAAGATCCTGAGGGCAGTGAGGAGGATGCATAGCAAGCTCACAACCATGGGTTTCAGGAGAGCAGACTTTGACCTGCTTGATAGAGTCCAATGGGATAAAATCTGGGAGGGAAGAGGAGCCCAAGAAAGCTGGTTGATATTCAAGGGCCGTTACCTCCAAGATTGAGAGGTGCATTCCAGCAAAGAGGAAGCCAGGCAAAAAGGCCAAGAGGCCTGTGTGGGTGAGCAAGGAGTTCTTGGCCAAACTCAAACACAAAAATGAAGCAGTAAACTTGCAGATGATGCAAAACTGGGGGGGGGGAGTGGCTGATTTAGCAGAGGGTCATGCTGCCATCTAGAGGAACCTTGAAAGGAACCTTGAAAGGCTGGAGAGGTGGGCTGACAAGAACCTCATAAATTTCATCAAGTGTGGAGTCCTGCACCTGGGGAATAGCAACCCCAGGCACTAGGACATGCTGGGGACCACCCAGCTGGAAAGCAGCTCTGCAGAAAAGGACCTGTGAGTCCTGGTGGAAATCATGCTGAACATGAGTCAGCCACTAAAAATATTAACAGCATACTTGGCTGCATTAGTCTTAAGAATCACCAGCAGGTCAAGAGGTAATCCTTCCCTTCAGCCCTACTCAGCATCAATGAGGCTGCACCTCGAGTACTGTGCCCAGTTCCTGGGTCCCCAGTACAAGAGAGACGTGAAAGTGTTGGAACAAGTCCAATGGAGGGCTACCACAATGGTCAAGGGACTTAAGCACCTCTCCTATGAGGAAAGGCTAAGATAGCTTGGACTCTTTAGCCTAGAAAAAAGAAGGCTAAGAAGGGGATCTTCAGGTATGTAAATACCTGAATGATGCAACATGAGGATGCAACAAAGAGCCAGGTTGTTTTCAGTGGTGCCCAGTGACAGGACAAGAAGCAAAGGGTATGCAGGAGGTTCCTTCTGAACATCAGGCAACACTTCTTTTCTGCTAGGGTGATGGAGAAGTGGCAGAGGTTGCTAAGTGAGGTTGTAGAGTCTCCCTCTTTTCAGATATTCAAAAGCCTCTTGGACATAGTTCTGGGCAACCTGCTTTAGGTGTCCCTGCTTGAGCATGGTGGTTGGACCAGATGACCTCCAGAGAACCCCTCCAACCTCAGCCATTCTGTGATTCTGTGTAATAGAGCAATGCAAACTCCGAAAGCTTTTTAAAATACTTTTGGTTGGAACTAGTTGTAACTGAGCTAGCTGATTTGGTGTGCTCTAAGAAGTGCAAACTCCTGAAAAACAGATTTAGGAATCATATTTTCAATATGACCTTTTATTAATGCATTTTTAAAATATTTTCTGTATGCAGAAAGTGAACTCTAAGGCAAAGTCATTGTGTAATGTCTGAAATGTAAGGATCTCAGTCCTCTAATCAAGACCAAATGATAAAAAGCACTGAGGAAAAAAAGCTGACTTGTGAGGAAGTATTTCTTATTCCATGAAGCATGCTGTGGCCATTAACAAAGAAAGTTCATAAAGGCTTTTCCACTTCCTATTAATCTTGCCAGAAACTCAAGTGCAATGTTACTCTAGGAATTTAAACTGTTCCAGTACCACAGTGCATACAAATTCAAAATAAAGGCCACCTAGAGGAGGAAATAATTACAGTAACAACATGAAGTTTACTTTTCTTGTGGGGGGTTCAGTAGTTGTGTGACCAGCTAAGATGATAACAGAAAAAGGACTGGAAGTATTTTTTTAGACTCTGTTTGCCAATGAATGTCTTTACCTATGCAACAGTGGTTTGGGGTCTCTTTCCTCCAGATGTTTTTTAGTTTTGTGTTTAATATCATAGTCCATGCTGTGATCTCTAATTTCTGAGTTAGAGATTCAGTGATGTGATGTATGTGTTCTGTGGCTTAGGGAAGGACATCATGAGCCAAGGAAGATGGCACTGTATTTAATTGTCTCAACTGGCTTTTAAATCTGCAGTTGTTCTAAGACTGATGTCATTTGAACATCTGGAACCATGCAAACTTTTGCAGTAAGGAATTGCACAGTTCACAGGTCTACACATATGTATTTCCTTCTGTTTGTCTGTCTTTATGGAAATTTAAGACATCATAATAAACAAAAACCTACAATTATAGTGTATAAAGGGAAGAGAGCAAGAAAGATAGCTCTTTCTTCATTCCTGCAGCCGTAAGAAGCACGTACAGAGTCCAAAAAAATTTTTAACATTAATCTCTAGGTAGGACAGTAGTAATGAGAACTTCATTATTACAGTACTAGGCAGTCTGTAAACACTGTTTTCTGCAAGTTTTGCTGTCTAAACAGAACATAAGTATGAGGTAAGAGAGAATGGAAATGGAACAAATTGAGAAAACGATGCCAAGTACTGTAAACGCTGTTGGTATTCAAGTTTTTGAAGGGGTTAGCTGGTTTAAAAGGTAGCTTTTTCTTCCTTTCTCTTCTCTGAAGGTAAACTTATTTGGAAGATACAGGTATAGCAAAATTGCTATGCAGGTAGAATGAAAAAAAGAATGTGATTGAGACTTTGAGGGATAGCCCCAATATCAGAAAACTCCTTTGTGCTACTTCAGCTTTCCCCACTCACTAGTGAAGACAACACACAGAACCTCTACCTGCAATTTCTCCCTTGTAGTTCTCTTTGTGGAGAACTAAGTATGAATGTTTTGTCCTGTTTAAGTATTAACTATGGTTAGGTATGGAGTCAATAATGACATGCAGCTTTGCAATATGCACTTCTGCACATGAAGATCCAAAGGTAAGCTTCTCAGTTTGAGCTGTCTGATTTGTGAATAAGTCATAAAATGTATAGAGTAAATACTTAAAATAAAATGTATCATAGCTCAAGTCTACAAGGAAAATCAAGTCTTTCCAAGTCAGGGAAGAACAGAAAAAATGATTGTTCTGGTTTTAAAAGGTGAAGATTGTTCAGTGGATTTAATGCAAGGGAGTTCACCAAAAGCTTATTCTGCAACTTTACTTAGAACCTGATTTTAAGGCTATTCCCTGAAGGAAAAATTATTAAAATGGCTATTCTTTGATAGCTCCCTCGAGCGTGCTAAAATTTCTGTGTTGCAGGAAAGCAAAATAGGAAATGTGATGTATTTAATGGAATGACCATGCAGGTTAAAGAACCCTTGGTATGCCTGGTGGGATTTTAATATACTGGGTATGCGTACTTATTTAATATTGATTTAAAGGTGAGGCTTGGAAAAGGGAAGGGAGAAAAGTCTGCTTGTCATTAGCAGGCTCTACTTTCATTGAAATCAGTAAAGTCAAGCTGCTGTCTTTAGTGGCTGCAAAGCTAAGGTTGGGAGATTTTGAAGTGCCACTCCAAATGTTTAATATAAGTCTTGGATATTATGCAAAACACCCTCCTATGAAAATGCTGCATTATCCAGGGCTATAGCCGACTTTGCATATGAACTTTACAGAACAAAGTGCAAATCTGTTGGGATAAAGCATATTGTAACTCCATACAGGTAGTTAAGTATTATGACATTTAGTCATGAAAATATGCTTAGCAATTCAGAAAGCTTAAATTTAAACCTTTAGGGAACAATCATTTGGAAGGTTATCTGTTACTGTATTATTGGATAATCACTTGGAAATGCCAATCCATTTTTTTCCTCAAATTGTCACAATCTACTTCAATCTTGGGATTCATTTTTTGATGTAGCCTTTGTTCTTTGATTAGCCCTCAAGCCCTTTGTGGAATTCTCTCTTTCTGTGCTGCTTACATTGTGTATTTCTAGAAGGCCTGAACAAGCTCGATCACTTGCTAGGCTATCAAATGAATGATGCAGCACAATGTAAAACAAGGTGGGGGAGAACAGCTGTTTTCTATTGGTCTGAATGAAGTAGCTAAACAGCTACTGAGTTTTTTTTGTCCTTTTTGGTTCATGGTCATGATGTGAATTTTAGCTGCCTAGGGGTGTTCCCACTGATTTCCATGAAGGACAACTGAGAATACTGAGATACTGAAATGGTTTGTATTCACTATCGTGCATAGGAGTGTAAAAATGAGGAAATGAAGTTTGTGTCATGGGTCCTGTTACTTACCTGTTATCTGAATTTTGGTCCTTGGAATATAGCTCTACTGAGAAAATGTAGAAGTAAGCATTTTCAAGGTATGTTTAGATTGTCACATAAAGAAAACTGTATGAAGTTAGATTTAATATGAATGTCCCTCAAAGGTCTGTATTAGGACTGGTACTGCTTAATACCTTCATTACTGACATGGACAGTGGGACTGAGTGCACTCTTGGCAAGTTGCAGATGACACCAGGCTGTTGATCGTCTAGAAGGAAGGGATGCTATCTAGAGGGACCATGACAGGCTTGAGAGGGTGGGCCTGTGTGAACCTCATGAAGTTCAACAAGTGCAAGCTTCTGTATGTTGATCAGGGCAATCCCAAACATCACTAACATCGCTATAGATTGGGTGATGAATGTGTTAAGAGCAGCCCTGTGGAGAAGGACTTTGGGGTACTGGTGGATAAGAAGCTCAACGTGAGCCAGCAATGTGCGCTTGCAGCACAGAAAGCCAACTGTATCTTGGGCCGTACCAAAAGAATCATGACCAGTAGGTTGAGAGAGGTGATTTTCCCCTTCTACTTACTCTGCTCTTGTGAGACCCCACCTGGAGTCCTGCATTCAGCTCTGGGGCCCCCAGCACAATCCAGGGGATTAGAGTGAGTCCAGAGAAGGACCACAAGGATGCTCAGAGGGCTGGAGCTCCTCTACTATCTTTGCAGGCTGTGTGAGTTAGGGTCGTTCAGCCTAGACAAAAAAAGGCTCTGGGAGACCTTATAGCAACTTTCCCATACCTAATGGGGGCCTACAAGTAAGCTGGAGAGGGACTTTTTATCAGGGAGCATAGTGAGAGGTCAAGGAGTAATGACTTTAAACTAAAAAGGGTAGATTTAATTTAGAACACGGAAGAAATTATTTACTTTGAGGGTGGTTAGATACTGGAACAGGTTGCCCAGAGAGGCTGCGAATGCCCCTTCCCTGAAAATGTTCAAGACCAGGTTGGATGGGACTTTGAGCAGCCTGAACTAGTTAGGTTTCCCTGTCCATGGCAGGGTGGGTGGAACTAGTGATCTTTAAATGTCCCTTGCAAGCAAACTATTCAGTGAAGGTGAGGCAGCTGTTCCACAGATAAAAAATGTACTAGAAGTATAAAGGTATTTGAATCCCTGTGCTTTTCTAGTGCCAGGTGAGCACTGTGCTGAATAGGTGCTCTACAGCTTACTTTCTCAAGCGTTCAACTTTAAATGCTCCTGTAATTTATTATACAGTTAATGCTGTTGCGTTTTCCATTTTAACACACTTGTCAGTGTTTACGGCAGTCAGGCCAGCGTGCTCCTTGTTTACATATGTTATGTTCTTCAGTTAGGGGGGAAACAAATTACGCTGTTCTTAAAAATAGGGAATTGCTTCTTTTGCCTAATTGATTTCCAAGAACTTACGATGCAGATTTGATTGAAGAAAGCTTATGTGTGATCTGCAGTTGGTTACCCGAGATGCACGTTTCTATAAAGAGGAGCCACACAGCATATAAATTATATCATCACTCGGTATGGGTTTGGAAAAGAAATATTTGTAGCTATTCATAGTGTTTAAGCCTTCCAGAATATGCTACTGCATTTTTCTATTAGTTCTGTGCTAAATTTTTGATCAATGGCCATTGGGGTGGGGGTAGGTGGGGAATGGTGAGAGTAATGGATAAAGAGGATACATCAGGTCAAATGAAAAAATCAAAATGTTTATTTAATTCTGATTGAATGTTTAGTTTTTGTAATGAAATTGAAGATGTTTTCAATTTTTAATCATCCTTCAGGTTATATGAGCAGTTACACTTGAAAAACATTTTTTTGCTTGTATTTACTGACTGTTTGGCAAAACTGAAATGAACTTGTAAAGTTTTCTTCAAATATGTTTATGCTTTTTTCAGAATGTTTCGAGTAATAATTCTGATCTTTGTGTAATAATACAGTAGCAATTGCATCTGTTGCATAATTACTAGATTATCTGATTAAAAATAACAGCCCACAATTTGTCTTCATGCTAGAAGCAGTAAGATGATTAGTAAGAAAATAACATGCTAAAAGGTGAATTCCTTCTTTAAAACATGTTATTGTGCCAGGAACATGTATAACTGATAGTTACATGAACTGGCACAGAACTTGACCTTTTTCTTAACTCAATGTTTAGAAATTAATCTTGACTTCTAGTATTCCTCCAATACTATGATGGATTGGAGAATGTTCTAGAATACAGTAAGTCTTATGATAACTAAACAATTGCAATATCTGTTATTTCCTTTGGCTTTGAGAAATGAGCAGCATTCCCAATAATGCCTTAATACACAGTGCCACATCTAAACTGGAAGTGTAAGAGCTACAGGACAAAATTATTCTAATAAATGGGAGATTAGCAATATTGTCTTCAGATTCTTAATTTATCTCATTCTTGGTATCAGTGTTCTCAGAATCCTGCTGTACTTCAGTTAAAATTCCTTGTTTACCTCTATTGTTTTTAATTGTAAGAGCTAGATATAATCTTCTTTTGATAATATGTACTTGTGCCAAAAGAAAGAAAAATCTTTAATTAATTTAATTTAATTAATCTCTTATGAGCTTACTTACTTCTTTATATCAATAGTAGGAGTTAAAATCTGTTTCTGTCCTCCTCAGATAAATGGTTGATAAAGCATGCCACGTCAGAGAATCATGGTAGAATTGATCACTTCTAATTCCCATAGAGTTCAGCTCTCCTGATGCCATGTCACTGAGTTCATAAGTTGTTCTGGAAAATATTTCCTTCCAGTACTTTGCTCCCTACGGAGGGAAATGGTAATGTAAATCTGGTTGCATTAATTGCTTTGCTTTCCCTTGATCAACCACCACCTCTCCCCTTGTCAGATTTAAGTAGTAAAGTACTTGGGTATATGGCCTTTTTTCATCTTGTGGTTTGTGCATATCAATTGTCAATTTTTGCATGCTGAACAGATAGATTTCTATCAAAACCCTATTTCTTCAGCAGCACTACAGAAACAAACTATTTCAAAAGTAATTTCAGTTGACTTCATAATGTTTTCTAATATGAGTTAGTGAATTACAAATCTGTGCAGGGTAAACGGATGGACTCCTAGACAAGTCCTTGCCAGCATTACTCTAGACAGGATGTATGCTAGTGTAAGAACAACAAAGTCTTGTTGTAGTAGATAGAACTAATGAAGTTGCATGCTTAAAGATCTTGCAGTGTAATATATTCAAGAAATGTTATCTTTTTTCTGAGTGCAGGTATGTAGTTCTGTGGAACAGTGGCCAGTAGCATTGGCAGGGATCTTAAAACACTTGTAAAGATGGTGTATTTGTTTTGCTCTTCATGTTAGCCTCTTGCAGAATGAGCTTTTATTCTCAAGTGTAATCTGAAACGTATTTGTTTCTGCAGCTATTTTTCTGCTTTCTGCCCATTCTCTTACAGTTAGTAGTTTTATCAAGATAGGTGTTACAAGCTTTGTTTTTAGCAGATGTGATGCTGCAATACATTGTCCTTTTCTAAAACTCAATACCTGCTAGACAATCTTAATATCTTTTAGCTTATAAAACCTAGTTGCACTATCAGGGTCAACACAGAACAAAACTGATATGACAAGTAGCAGCACTTCTTAGGCTTTCTTGTCTGCTTTCCTCAGAAATGGATACCCATGGTACCTTTTAAAAAAAAAAAAAAAGAAAAAAACACCCTAGGTGAAGGTTCAGACAACATTCAGTAGAATTCAAGCAAATAGAGGAAAAAGTCTGCATTTGGCATCCCTGTTTGTCCTTAGCTGCTCCATAAGATAAGTAACTATGGGCTGAGAACTGATGCAGGTGGCCTGAACATGCTTTGAGCAGGCTTGATCAGATTAACTCTGGGTCCTTCCCAACACATTTCTATGAATATCTGAACATTTCATCTTTCACAGTATTTATTATTGGCTTAGCCTGTGGTTGTAAGGCCAGGTTTCAGGCATCCCAGATCACAGTGAATAACATAAGTACAAGGTACAACTATGGAGAAGAGAGGGGGGAAGAAAAAAAATAGTTCTTTGAACTGTTTTATTCACATTCTGTAAATTAAGATGGGACTCTCCATTTGAAGTTGCATGCTTCTTTTTCAAACTTCACTGGCAGCATACCAGTTCATTTCAGGTATTTGTAAAAGGATTAGCCGCTGTACAGTCCTAAAAATACAATTAAACTTGCGACTACTTGTGCAGTACAAAATGTGCTTATAAGTCAATATTTTGTCAGACTTGTGCATTTCCAGAAACTGGTATGAGACTAACCTTGATGGTTTGATTGTGGTGGAAGCTTCACCAGTGTTTTAATTTATGAAAGAAGTCACATTTAAATAGGAAACTGCCTTTCTTATCTCAAACGTGTGTGATGTTAAAAGTTCTTGCTCAAGCAAAGTGTACCAGTACTTCACACATGGACTACTTGCAATTTTTAGAATATTTAGAAGTGATATCTTGCTTATAGCTTCACTTGCATGGCACATGTTGTAAGGTTTAATTGACTTATGTGCTTAAGATTCAGGAATGGCTTGGTTTTTTTTTATTCCTCACCAGAAAGATCATAAGTATTTAATTTCTATAGCAATAGAGGGGAATGTATTAAATTAAACACTTTTAAGGGGTTCCTAAGAAAATGTTAACTTCATCAGGATTAGTAGACTTCTTTTCTTGGTCATAGTTAAATTCATTCTTTTTTTTTATATACTGGTTTTGATATAGATTAACTGGACTGATTGAATATGCTATCTGCATGCAAACTCTTCAATCTATCTGGACAGGAATATTTTATAAAACTTTTTTCTAAATGTTTTCCAGCAATATGGCAATATTTTTGGCCGGAAGAAGTTTCTTTAGCTATTACATTCCTTTTGTTTTTCAAAGTTGGCTTGGGGGAGCAGATGATTGTTACCACATAACTCAATTTTTCAAATAATTGTACTAGCTAATATGGTGTTAGAATAACGGTATTCTGAAATAAGCTTCTTAAAGCATGTGTTTGTACACACAACTCGGAAAAGAAAGTAAGATCGTATTCAGCTATTACTCCTACATCCTACTATTTTGTTAGAAATTGTTACATTTAGACTGAACTTTCTCTAGCAAGCTTCAAATTATTTATTGACTTCTGAAGAAATTAATAGAAAATGATTGTGTGTTTTTGGGATTGGGAAGGCATGCTGAGTTTTCTAAAACAGGTATCACTTTTTTTTTCAAGGAATAAGATGTAATGGAAGGAGATGGAGAAAGAACTAAGTCTTTGTACGGCTGTCTATGAACAGAGCATCTTGGGAAGGCAACCCTGTGCAGAGTTGTGATGTTTTCACAAGGCAAGGGATTTTTTGGGGTTAAGGCTTAAGATGTTTGAAGGAACTGGCAAGATATGCTAAGTGCAATGAAGTTAGACAACTAAACGTGTAACGTCACTTCGCTTTACTAAACTCTGTTAATGATCTGAAATGCCTTATTTTCCAAGGCTATGCTCCTGAAAAAAAGGCAGCTCACACTATCTTGGAGGAAGGCTGTAGGGCAAGCTATTGCAATGACATACTGAGTTCCTACAGACTTGATTCTCAGCTGAGGTGAACTGGCAAGACTCTAAAGGTGGCAAATCACTGCAGCTTCATATTGACTGGAGACACTTTGCAAGATGTTGTTGCCCTAATTGCTCTGAAAACAGATTGCATTTGTTTCCTGTGTTATCTTTAAAAAGTAGCATTTAAAACTGTCTACCAAAGATCCCTATTTATAGCAGTAAAGTAGTTCAGGCAAAGGAAGTAACTTGGAGGTGACCAGTAGCTGAAGGCTGTGTATGTGCCCTGGCTTCCTTCCAATTCTGTAGACATCCCACAAGCGTGCTGCTCCATTGATTGACCTTCATTTCAGCTCTTCCGTAGAAGAAATGGAGGGGACTTAGTACAATTAGGCACCATTTTTTTTTTTAACACCACTAGTTGCAGGCTATGTTTGTGATGAAGTATCTATAATTAGCAAGACAAACTACTGGACTATGTGTCTTCTAGCTGAACCTTCTTCCTCTGGACTGGCCTACAATAATGAAACTCCCACCTAGGGGAGTTTCAGTAGGATGGTTATTGAAGTGAAAAGATGCAGGTAGGCAGTGGTGCTGTGTAGATACAAACCAGATGGTACAAGTACTTCTAAAAGTCCCTTTTGTTATCATGCAGAATAGAGGATAATTGTGTTGTAGACTGAATGCTTTTCATTAGTAAAGCATTAAATCCAATGAGAGCAAGGGCATACGTGTGTTTTCTGCTACGCTAGAAATGTGTATTTGGGAGGCCAATTTGATAAACAGCCAGTGATGATCCTTCAGGGTTTATCATCCCATTCAAGTAGTATTTAGATTTTGTCTTTGATTAGCGTTATTTCTATCAAATATTACTGCCTCTGGTTAACAACCCATTCAGTCTTGCTCCTAACTTCCAGCAACAACAACAATATGAAGATTTCCCTTTAGAACTGCCTGAAATATAACTAATAATAAATTTCTAATAGAATTAGAAAAGGTTTTTGAAGATTTCTCCCCCTTGCCCTTCTTCAGTAGGGGGGAAGGAGACAACAGAAACAAAACAATCTGTAAAAATTGTGTTTTCCTGGTGTAATGGTTTGGTGTTTTTCTTTTTTGATTAAAGCCCACTGTCCTGCAACTGTATGATAAAGCAAATAGTTTTGGCTGGCTGAAAAACTGATTTATTGTTCTATGATTTTAGGATGTATGCTATCCTTTGTAGTTACGGATGAAACCTTGCTGTTCATAGTGCAAATGCACTGCAAAGGTGTGTGTGTATATATATGTGTGTGTGTCCTGGTTTTGGCTGGGATAGAGTCAATTTTTTTCATAGCATTTGGTATGGTGCTGTGGCTTGGATATAGGTTGAAAATTATGTTGGTAACACACCAATGTTTTAGTTGTTGCTAAGCAGGTTTTTCAGTGAGTCAAGGACTTCTCTGATTCTCACGCTGCCCTGCCAGCGAGGAGGCTCGGGGTGCGTGCACATGAAGCTGGGAGGGGACAGACCCAGGATAGCTGACCCAAAGTGGCTAAAGGGATATTTCATATCAGGCGGCTTCATGCTAACAAAAAAATGGGGAAGTTGGAAAGGGGGCTGAATTGGCATCTGTCTGATGGTGGTGAGCAACTGCATTTTGTATCACTTGTTTTTCTTCTTTTTTTCCCCTTTTAAATTAAACCACCCTTATCTCAACCAATGAATTCTCTTACCTTTTTTGATTCTCTTCCCCCTTCCCACTGCAGGGGGGGTGAGTGAAAAGCTGTGTGGTGCTTAGCAGCTGCTTGCCATTATGAACAATACAGAATGAGTTGCCCCCTTTTTAAATGTATGTGGGGTTTTTGTTTTGTTTTTTAGTGGAAAGAATCTCTTTCTTTGATACATGTCCTCACTCATATTTCGGTTGCTTCCTTTGCTGTGTTTGATATAGATTGTTTGGGGTTTTTAGGATGCTAAACAGATTACTGTAGCAATGGAAGAGCTAAAATATACCAATACTCTGAGCATTGCAGAGTTGAGTCAATTACTACACGGAGCTCATGATGAAACAACATTGTGAAAGACAAATAGAGGGTTTTATCACTGCTGGCACCACGAGGTGTTAGAGTATCTGAGGTAATTGATATCACACAGCATATTTGATAAAGGAAGCATGAGCTTCTTGTGGAGCATTCTTCTCTGTCTTAAGAACTGGAAATCATATTATCAGTAGCTGTGCTATACTCCAGCTTGTGCAGCTTTTTCCTTAGTTTCATGTGGACTATGTTAAGTCTAAAAGATACCTTTTTTTTACCTTCCTTAATGAATTGTAGTCATGACCTGTCAGTCAGTCACTCTGATAATACTTGTTTCCACATAGCTTAAGGACAATTTTGGTTCAGCATTTGTATAGCTAACAGCTTTAAAATATTTTTTTTCCTTTGGAAAGTGATCTGAATCATATGGCTTGCTTACAGCTTCTTAAGATACCTTCTTTAATGTCAACAGTTCCAACACTACAACAGTTGGCTAAAGTAACTGAATTGGGAACAGAAATGAAATGCAGACTCTTGGAGTGTTTTTTTTTCTTTGCTTTGTTTTGACAAGAAAATCACTGCTAGCTCTTAATAGGGAGATGAAATTTCTTATTTGTTAGTAAAATGTGGTATTGTTTAAAGTATACTCCATGGCTTAGAAATTGCAGAGTAGTTTATAGCTACCGGCTATAGTTATGTAGAAAGAGACATGGTGAAGATGTGTTTCAGAGAGGTCAATGGAGAAGTGGTTAGAGTGCTGTATTATGAAAATTTCAGTTAGATTGTCACTCAAGATGTATAACAGTTTAGTATGTGTTTGTTTGGATTGCAAAAATACTATACTAAGTAGAAAACAAGTGGTATTATCACATACGTCAATATTTTTTCATCTTTGATTTGTATAGAGTTGGAATTAAAACCTGTTCCTCTTACAGCTGAATTTATAATGGGTTTTACATTGTCCATTGAACTCTCTAAGGAAACTTCAGAGAGGATCTGAGCTTGGAAGAGCCCTGAGCTAAAACAAGATGAAATTGGTAGGCCGTCTGCCTTACTATTGGAGGGTGTTTCTGTCTGTACATACAGAGGTAGAAGAAAGCAGAAGTACCTGAAGCTCTAAAGGTAGGTGGAGACTTCTGTAGCCCTTTCCACCTATCATGAACACAGTAAGAAAACTTCATCTGCCATCAGATATTTTAATGTTTAGTATTGGGAAGATTTGACATGGCAGAAGATTTAAGACTCTAAAATCAAGCTTACAAAACAAAAAATGTTCATCTGTTTTCCCTTTGTGTTGCACTTTTCTAAGCTTAACGTAGTAAATTTGAGGTAAAATAAAAGATTTGACACTCCTTCAAAAATGATTCTGTAATATTTTTGTGTTTATACACTTCATGCATTTTATTTAGGTCAAACCAGTCAGTTAATGTACAGCTGTTACTATTAACTGTGTTATGGAAATAGGTTTGTTCTGTGCAGCAAAGGCTGTTAAATATTTCCATGAATTTACTTTTTCTGCTAGTAAGTAGTTCTAAATTTTTAAAATTTTTTGATTGCTCTGAGGCTTTGTCTGGCCATTCTTCAGCCGTAAAGGCAAAATAAACATTGTTGCAACAAGGATGTCCTGCTAAGATGAGTAAATGAATCACTTAGTACTGTGGTTAGCTTATCTGTTTTAAATTTGTGTGGATTCACGTATTTGGTTGAAAAAGTTTATTTTTGAGAGGTAAGATTTTTTTCTTCCAATTTTTAAAATCATATTTATTAGATTTATTAAAAGCAGTTCAAGGCATCATTGCTGCAAGACAACTCTTTATTTTTCTCTTAGCTGAAATGTGTTTTTTGGTTTTTGTTTGTTCATTTCAAAGCACACTAGAAAAACAACAGAAATGTCTCCCCATGTTTAGCAAGCAAATATTAATAATCTGAATATAAACTGTCATTATTTGAAATTGTGAAGTTTGCTTGTGGGGAATATCTGCTAGTATATATGATATGCTATATATAATATAATATACTTAGTAAATATACTATATTAATATATATATATATATTTATATATTAGTATATATTTATATATGCTATATATAAATATCAGCTAGTTTCCAAAGTTATTCAGAAGACAGGGAACCATTTACCTGGAACTGTTTTAAACACAAGGCAAAAATCAAACGTGTTCCTTAACTTCAGCACACTTCCTTCTGATAGTAGGATGCAATTCAGCCATAGTTCACTGACTTGAACATGAAGCTCTTACACTGTCTGAGCAGAAGGCAGTTGGAATCATCTCTGTCAATGCAATATTCATAACTTACCACTACACATTAAGTGTAGTAGAAACAGAAAGTGCTACACTGGCTATTTAATCTACATGCTTTACAGAGAGTGAGCCTCTCAGATAAGCAGTTGAATAGTTTCTTGATTAACCACTGAGTGAAACACTGAGAAACAGAATTTTAAGTGTGTTTTTGCATTCTTACAAAAGTGTTATCTGAAGATCTGTTTATACAATTTCTAATTACTGTATATGTTCATCATGTAAAGTATCTGTTATACTTCCATAGGAAAACCTGATTTAACACTGACTAAAGGTCTAACATCAGAAAGCCAAGTAGGATTTAGCTTTTCATCAAGATGGTTTCAAGAATGGTACAAGAACCTTCCCATGGTGCCTGTCTGTCCTATCTGACTAATAGCCCTTGTGATCTTAATCCTTCACTTTGATAAATGCTAGGAGTTGCAGATTTTCTGCATGTTTGAATCAAAATTACTGTATTAAGTCTAGCTGTATAAAAGTGTTCACATATAGCTGCCCAATGCTGTTCTTAATTCAATTAAAATAAGAAGATAAAAATGTGAACAGGGCGTACTGTGGAGAGTGGTACCTTAGCCTAAGAGAGAAACAGTGCTAAAGTTGTGGCTCAGGCTTATGCCTGATGTTAATTATTGATAGGCTATGGAACACTAGAGCAGAACAATTGTAGAAAATGAAATAGTTACTAATCCTCCGCACCTCAAAAGGAAAGATTATAGAAATTCCTTTGGACTAGGAGTTGAAAAGCATGTACCTTTGCATACTGGCAGTGCTGTCCTGACATCTAGCACCAACCCTTTCTATTCCTTTGTTCTGTGTCAAAGTTGAGAAGAAAGTGGGTATTATCTTAACTGTAGTTATCTGCTTACTAAAAAGTATCAGTTGTAAACATTTTTAACAGTGGCTTTGCTAGTCCAAGAGTGATTTTCATTTTTTTGGTCTGCATTCTGACACAGATTTATTGTGCCTTGGGGCAAGTCATCAACCTGCTCTTTGTTTCAGTTCACATACTTGTACAGTAGAAATAAGCTGGTTTTAAGGAATGAGGATTATTTGGCTGGTCTTTTGAAGTGATGGGCAGTAACTGATGTAAGCATTAATACGTGTTGCAGAGATGCATACAAATTGTGCTGCAGAGAAGTATTTCAAAACAGTTGTCACACAATGTCATCTACGAATTTCAGGTTTTATACTGCTGTACATCTACAGCAAAGGGGATCTGGAAAAGGAGCAGTTTGTTCCTTGTATTGTTCCACTGTTCAGCTGCTACCAGTGTGTGTTATTTAATAATTCTGTGCATAATAAGGAAAAGGTAATATATTTCTAAAACTGCAAAGTAGTTATTAAAATTTCCCCATTAAGCTAGATTTTGCCTATCTCTGTTTTAGAAACAGCTGAACAGTGGATCTTGTCTCTTCTGAGAAGTTCTGTTGCCAAAGACACCGCTCGAACTAAAAGTACTAGGATTATAAAATCTTTGCAGTTAATGGGAGATTCTTGGTTATTAAAATGGCTATGAGAGGGTATAGCTTGTTCATGGAAAAGACCAAGAATGAAAAGGCATTTAATAATGAAGTTGATATAAAGTCCTTAGCATTTGGTGTTTCTTTGAAATGCTGGGGAACTGTGGTCAGAAGACTTCTAGAAAGGTTAGGAGGGTATATATTGGAGGATATATATTTGCATATATTAAGAAGGAGATTAATTCACATAAAACTAATCCCAAAATAAATAACAAAGTTGAAGAGCTGAAACAAATAATAATAAAAAAGTTTGTTTAGAATCCTGCTGGTTCAAATTTAGCTCGTCTCCCAATGTTAAATTGGGCATCTTGACCACCCTGCTTCTGCAGTGAAGGCCAGTGGCAGTAGGTGTACTTCTTCCTGATGCTACCTGGTGGTGAGAATTTCGTTGCTCTAAATTTAGCAAGGATGCATCTGCTGAGTAGCATGTACCTCTAGCGGTATGCCACAGCTCAGGCCACTGCGAGGCCTCTTTATCTGTCCCTTCTCCTTTAGCCCATACCTTGGGATAAAATGATCTCGGAATACCTCTTCTTACACATACTCTGAGATCAGAGTATAAGCATTTTTTTGGCTGCAGCACTGGCAGCAACAGCAAAGGGATTTACTCTCAGAATACTAGATTAAATCCCTCGATTTTATGCCTGTAAATTACACTGCAGATACTAATCTTCAGGTTTTATTCTCTTTAGAATAAGCATACCTCATGGTAGTTCATTGTTCTGACCAGTCTAGCAAGCACTTAAATCAGTAATGTTTGGCATTTAATGTTTTTTTGGAGCAGGGGAAGAAAACCAAAACCAACTCAAAACTGAACAGCAACAAAAGAACCCTACCCCCCCCCCCCCCAAAAAAAAAAAAAAAAACCAACCAACTGCAGTCAGCATAAGACCTTAGAAACAATCAACCTCCCTTTTATCATTTGTTAGGTGGTTAAAATACACCAACTGTAACACTTTCCAGAAAACAACTTGTTTCCCAGAAAATGCTGAAATAAGAGCAATTCCATCACTTTAAATAAAGGTGTGTGGGGAAGGGAGGGCCCATTCTCAAAATGGTCAATAGTGTTTGTAATGCATTGGGGCATACTTGCAAACCAAGTCAGAATTTGTTTCGCCCAGTTGAAAAAAGGGCTGTGAATCTGGGTATTCTGTAGATACTTCTGGAATGTGTCTGTCCCTGCAATGGGAATTAGATCAGGTACATCTAATGCTTCCCCAGTGAAAAGCTCTAAAACAAAAGATAGTCACAGGGCTTTGTGTTTTGTTTTGGGTATTTCTACTGCAACTTCATTGGTGGAGACAGAGTGGAAAATGAGACTAATATAAGAAACAGCAGCCTGACTGACATAAAATTTAAATAATAAAGTGGGAAAGCATTTGAGATGGTGGAAGCGATAGTGGATGCAATTTTTCTTTCCTTTATAAAGAGTAAATAGGTATCATTTTAATTCCCCATCCTTTTTGAGACTTTCTTCTGTGTTACACAGTAGCTGTGATTTACTGGCTAAATTGCTTCCTTTTTACAGACTGGGGAGAAATATACTGGTGTTCTTTTCAAAGCAGCTGTTAATACTTATGTCTTCTGGGATGCTGTACTTCAGGTGTGCACGTAAGTGCAAGCTGAGAGCACTGCAGCAGGATACAGATACCTGTTATTAGTTCTTCCATGTCTAGGTGATACCAGTGTGTGGGCCATGGTATTAGTTTCAGTAGTTCTTACTGCAAATGTGCAGAGACATTCATGGTCTCTCTGTGTCTTGATTTTCATTACATCACAATGTGATGGAGATAAGTTTTCCTTTGCTAGTATGGCTTCGTAAATGGGTTTATTTCGCTCCTATATTTCTTATATATAATTTTTTTTTCTTAATGAGCAACTTAAAATATTAATTTGTGGAAAAGACTTGACTGAAGCTTACATTTTCTTTTTTCTCACAGTGGGTCTGGCAGCTGATCATGAAGGATCAGGCAGAATTTCTTTGTGGCCTACAGAGGCTGGCTGTAATGAGGCTGTTTCCAGGCAACTGGATTCTGTGGTAGTGGCTTTTTAGTATCTGCCTTGCTGAGGATTCATTCAGCTTAACAGAGGAAATATGCAGACTTAAAAAAAAAAAAAAAAAAAAAAAGACAAGTTTCTGGTTGTTTCTCAGATGCTTGATTTGTTTTTTTTTTGTACTGAAAATTTCTTGAAATTGTTTTGGTTTTGCTTTAAAGTTAGTTATAGCTGACTTTTGTTAAAAAGAAATGTTGAGCTAATGCAAAAGATGCATATACTCATATTTATACATATGAACACACAGTCTCTTGATAAGACTTCCTCTTATCCCAGCCAGCTAGTTATCTTGGGCTAAACAGCCTAGTTTTCACTTCATTAGTGTGTTTCAGTACAAATCCAAATGAGATTTCAATGTAGTAAAATACTGAAATTATCTCAGCTTTTTCAGTAGTAGAGGAAAACCAGCAATTTCAGAGGTCATTCTCCATAGATGTTCTTGCTGAGACTGGTAAGTAGAAAAAGGGGGAGACAAATGCTCAGCGTCATGTTGAACAGGTGCAGCCTTTGTTCTTAAAGGCCCTTATTAATACTATATCTCTTAACCTATAAACGGTAATAAGGTTTTGGTCTAAGTTTGGCTAACAAACTAAAACTGTGCAGGAACATAACAAAAATACTCAAGAAAAGTAAATTATGGATCTAGAATAGCAAGATTTTTAGAAATTCTCTACTGTTGTAGAAATGCATGTTTGTGTAAGTAAACCTTACAATAAAAAGGAAATGAAAGGTGTAATTTTGGGGCATTGGTTTAGCAATGATTTTGACCTTTTTAAATCTTGGAATGAATTTTACATTTAGAGAATTTTAAAATGTTCATTAAAATTCCACTAAAACATAACAGTACAGTGAAGGGGGCGTGTTTCTCAGTAGACTGTTGGCCGTGAGAAATACGGGATACAAGTAAAAATTATTTTTCCAATTGAAAGCTCATGTCTATTTATTTATTTTTTTTCAGTCTATGGTAGGTTTAGCAATGACTCATCAAGCTGTTAGATATAAAAACACCCCGAGCCAATCTATTTCTGGGTGAAACAAATCAAACAATCTAAAGCCAGATTTTTGGGTTGATTTGCATACTCTCCCTACCCTATGAGTCCAGTGAGATCAGAGTTGAAATCAGGTCAGCATTTGGACTACATTTGGGATAGTTCATCAGTTAAAGACCAGTTATGTTAGCTATTACATGCAAACCCTAGTGCTGGATTTTACATCCCCCTGAGAAAGCTGAAAAATCTTAAGATGCGCAGAGGTGATAGGAATGAACTTCTCTAACACAAAAACTTGAACATGTATTTGAAGTCATTACAAGATATGGCTGTATCCTGAACTGTTGTATAATGGAACAAATTGGGAGAGTGTGTTTCATGAGTGTTTACATCAGAGATCTCACTGGAGTGCTGGGAACAGACAGTACTGAAAGTAAAAAATGACATTAGTGTATGTTGCAGCTGCTGACAGTATTGTCATCTCTGTCTCCCAGAAGTAAGTGGTAAGTTTGAGGTGAGCTTTGTAAATGTTCATCTTCAGTAAATAACAGCCTGAGATCTTCATGGAAAACAGTCACATTTTTTAATATAAAAACAACTTGACATTTTTCAGTATAATTTCTAATGAGCATTGCTCTGAGCTATTTTATAATGAAATTTGCTTAAAGGAAGAACAGGCTGGTGATACTTGGCAGAACAATATGGCATATGGAAAAACAGTTGTGATTTATCGGCAAGCACTCATTTTTTTTTTTTTGGAAAGAGAGGCTTTCGGCGCAGTGGAATATCTTGATATTCAGGACTTTAAGGTGAAACAAAACAATGAAGCAGTATACATGGGTTATTTTTTAAGAGGTAAGGCTTTTCAATAAGGGTAGAACAAGAAACTTTTTGTTTTACATGTGACATCTGATTTTTTTCCTTTTTATCCCATTTTCACCTTTTCTTTTTTAAAATAAAAATATTCAGAAGTTTGAAGGTAAGCAAGCATTTTTAACTTACACAACTTAGTACGTCTGTGGCTGATATAGACCAACTTCTTTCACTGGAGCTCTGCATGTACTTAACACTAGAATGGAATGTTTCAGTTGTAAGGTATCCACAAATATCAAGTCCACCTACTTGACCACTTCAGAGGTAACCAAAAGTTAAAGCATATTAATGAGGGCATTGTCCAAATGTCTCTTGAACACTGACAGTTAATGGGACATCAATACCTCTCTAGGAAGCCTGTTGCAGTGTTTGACCACCCTCATGATAAATAATTTTTTCCTGATGTCCAGTCTGAGTCTCTGCTGGAGCAGCTTTGTGCCATTCCTGTGGGTTCTTGTCATTAATTACTAGGGAGAAGAGATCACCACCTCACTCTGTTTCCCCTCCTCAAGAAAGCGTAGAGAGCAATGAGGTTGTGTCTTAGCTTTCTCTTCAGGGTGGTTAGAAGTAGATGATCTTTAAGGTCCCTTCCAATCCAAACCATTCTATGATTCTGTAAAGAGGGATAGATAATGTTATTTATAAATATGATTAATTTGAAACATAATGCTATGAAAAACATGGTCTCTAAATTGGAATTAAGTACCTCTAGGTAAGAACGACAACACTGCATTTTTTTGGGACAGATAAAAAAATCTGTTTATATGAATTAAAGCAAAGATTTTTTTGAGACTTGCTAAATACCCTTATTACTACGTACTTCATACTTTCAAGCCATCCTTAGTGTTGAAATGCGTTTCACCTTTATTTTTAAAAGAAATGAAAAGATGGCTTTTTTTTCCCTAGATATACCTAGGCTTTTTGTTGCTGTGTGCTTAACTGTGCTTGTATATGTATATGTTCATATATATTGGTGATCTTTGGGTTGTATGGATATAATTGAGAGGTGTCTGTGCCAAAAAAATAAATTAATTAATTAATGATAGCATTCTAGTCAAAAAAGCAAATAAGGCAGAAGGAAATGTCTTTTTTCCTTTGAGTGTGGGCAATGAGAGGTTTTCAATTAGTGAAATTTATAGGTTATGACTCATCTCCTGATATGAGCTACTTAGATTTCAATAGTTAGTACTGGGTGTTTTCCAATAAATTTTTATGAATTTCTACTTAGTATTTGGCAAGGATATTATATTTAGTGTCCAGATAAAACTTTCCAGTGGAGATACATATTCAATATGTGCTGAACCTTGAAGGTGAGGGATCACTTAGGATTTCATTTCTATTGACATATATTGGATTCTGAGTTGCATGGCTCTGCAAGGTAGATTATGGTATTGTGACAAAAATAGAGGGAGGGAAGATGATATTTCAATGACAGTTAAAAAGGCTATTAAGTATAGAGTTTTTTAAATGTGGAGCAAGTGCTGTTTGATTTAGCTTGAATATTATTACATCATTTTATCTTACTGTGAACAGTGGGGAATGTGGACTCAATTTGCCAAGCACTGCACAAATAAGAGGTAGCACATAATTCCTGCCTTAAAGAATTTCTGATCTGCAGCAGGTCTCCTGGTCCTGTAACCAGCACTCAGTTAAATGCTAGATCTGTTGGCAGTGGTAGTGCTCAGGTAAAACTGAACTGCTGATATTGTATTGGCAGGATGTGCTGATTGACCCTTTTGTACTTTAACTTTTACTGGCTAAATAAGACTTCTAAAAGTTTTTTTGTTTCTTTTAGAAGCATACATTAGATATTTTTGCCTTTTAAAAGGTTAATTCTTTATTGTTTTAATTAGCTATAACATCTTTTTAATCATAGTTGTTTACTGGACTGTGTCTTACAGAAGGATTTATACATAAAGTATATAAAAAAACCTTTTTTTGTTTTTGTTTTCTTTCATGGGTTTCTTAGGAGTAGAAGCAACTCTTGAATTTTCAGTTGGGATAAATACGGAAGCTGAATTTGACAAATCTCACTTGTGTTGTGAATGACCTGTGGCTAAGATAAAAGCTTACTGTGATCCCTAACTCATAATAAAGAGGAGCACACCATTGTTTATATTACCTGGTAATTATCTTCACCTGCATAGTATCATTAAGAATCACTCTGGGTATAGCTGGCACTATGTTGTACAAAATACCTGTAATTAGGATATTTTTATGCATCGTATTTCTGTATATATTATGTTAAAAACTAATGCTGGATGAGAATAACATTTTTCTGTGTAAATATCAAAAGTTTGATTCCTTGTAGGAGATTCATGCAAGAATTTGAGTTTTTTTCTCAGAAGATTTTCTCTTCATCATCAAAACTTGTACCTTATTGTACTAGATTACACATAGTAACATAGTAGCGTTAAAGTCAATCTCTCCTTCCTGATACATGCAGAAGAAAGATGTCTTTATACAAGAGTTGGGATAATAAGAACCCTTCTCTCAGTGTAATGTGGACTGTCAGATGGCCCATTTATGAAAGCAATAATGCACATTTAGATTCAAAGCACAGCTTTAAGCTTTCTTGTGAGTTCATCTACCACAAAGACAGAGCTTGCAAGACAGCCTTCCCTAGTCCTTCCTGTTGAGTTCCTGCAGTTCTTATAAAATGTTTAGGCACTGAGACAAAGAGCAAGACAGAGACACTCTTGATGTTTTTGTGTTAAGGGCAATAGATCAGGTAGAGTTCCTTCTCCAGTAAGCTACTTTTCATGCGGAATTGGAACCACTTTAGCAGAAATGATAGAGTATACGCAAGTCTACCCTATTGCACAACCTTTGAGTTAAGACAACCTTCCAGCTATTGTAAGACATGATTTTTAGCTCTTTGATAAAGAATGTAATATCATATAAGTCTAGCAAAGATATTTATATCTGAGTTTTCAAATTAAGTGATAAAAGATTTTTCTTCTCTGCTCCTTGTGTGCTTAGATTGAATGAAACTCTTACTTTCCTTTGCATTTTCTTTGTGTTTTGTTACAAGATTTAAAATGAATTGCTCTGAACATCTCAAACATAATACAGCATTTGTATTAAGAATTGAGGGTTGGATTTTCATCTTACCATCTTTTCAAAACAAGTAACTGGAATGAAGTGGGAAAGGAGAGAATTCCTTAGTGGGGTGGTGGTCTTCTTTAAGACTTTCCTTAATTGCTCACGATTTGTATCTATGCTGTGATAAATGATCAGGTCAGTTAAATGTTTCATTCCTGATCTATGTCTTTAATACAAGTAAAATGTTTTACTTAGCAAATGCCACTTGGTAGTAGTTCTAGTCATTATTGTCTGTCTTTGTTGGATTTCACTCCTCCCACACCTCTTGTCTCTGTTCTCCCAAAGCAGACCTTAAATGTGGAAAGGCAGATGCTAAAGGGAAAGCACTCATATCATGGAGGTGTCTGGAGCTGAGAACAGGTTCAGGATGAGAAATCAAACTACAGAAGAGAACAGACTATTGTTCCTAATGGGCAGAAATAAAGTAAAGCAGGTCTTTGCATTCCAGAGTATGTGACTATAGAGGAATACAACTTAACTTAGTCAATAACAATTGATTTGGACGTTCAGAAAAAAATTATGACTGAATTGGAGGGACTGAGGGTACATTGTGAGTAATTTATGCTGAATACTACTTATACTAGACAAGAAATTTAATGGCTAGCTCAACATAACACTGACAGATAGATGGACCTGGGGAGAAAAATTCTAAAGGTTAAAACTGTCTTTTTAAGTGGTCTTAGATTCTGCCCAGCTATGGTGATGAGATAAATAGAATCCTTGATACACAAGGAATGACTGTGGTCCTTCAGTTTTGAACTCTTGAAATGAAGCTATAGTTCTGTGCTGTACAGAATCTACATTGAATTTATGGACTTTCAGTTTATCTGCTCTCAAAGTCATTTTAGGGAGTACATCACAAAAAAACTTCTAATCACTTTTTTAAACTTGGTCGAATGTTCTTGAGTCCATTTTCTCTAATCTTTGTGTTAGATGAGTGCCCTAGCATTATGTGTGCTGAACTTCGTGATCCTACTGAGTGTCAGTAAGTATAAGCGTAAAAGAGCTAAGTGGTTAGAAAAGTATGTCTTCTGATCTGTAGAAGAACAAGATATTCCAGAGAGCCTGTTTTGAAGAGCCAACATTTTTAAAAACCTGGGCCTTGCTGTGTAATCTTTCTTTCCTTTCAGTAGGAAGGAAGATTGAAAAGAAAGGAAGATTAGCCCATATGTAACTAAAAATGTGAGGGGACTTTGATGTAATGTATCATCATTCTGTTCATGCTTAACCATGATGAACTTCTAGCACAGAGACAGGCAGCCTAATAAGAGTTTCTGATCTTTTTAAAAATCACAGAGCTTTCTGCATACAGGCTGAAATGTCAGGTATTACGCTAAGGCTATACAAGCCTTTTCCTTAGGTCTGGCTTTGAGTGTTAAAGGTATGATAAAGATGGCGATCTATTACTGTTTCTATTCCTATTTTCTATCGTTGTTAAAGTTCCTCCAGGTAGCAGTATGACCCTCTGCTAAATCAGCCACTCTCCCCAGTTTTGTATCATCTGCAAGTTTACTGATGGTGTGCTCTACCTCATTGTCCAGATCATTACTGAAGATGTTAAATAGGACTGGACCCAGTATTGACCCCTATGGTACCCTGTTCATTACTGGCCTCCAACTAGGCTTTGTAACCCTGTCCACTACCCTCTGGGCCTGGTCATTCAGCCAGTTTTCAATCCACCTCACTGTCTGCTCATCCAGTCCATACTTCAACAGCTTCTCTGGGAGGATCTTATGGCAGACAGCATCAAAAGTCTTGCTGAAATCCATGAAGACAACATCCACTACTTTTCCCTCTATGATCAGGCTGGTGATTTCATAACAGAAGCTTATCAGGTTGGTCAAGCATGACTTGCCTTTAGTGAATGCATGCTAATTCTGATGATTTTCTTCTCTTTTGGATCTCTGGAAATGTTTTCCAGGATTAGCTGTTCAGTCACCTTACCAAGGATCCAAGGTCAGGCTGATCAGCCTGTAGTTGTCTTCTTTCTTATAGACAAGAGCAACATTTGCTTTCCTCCAAACTCCTCTCAAAGTTGCCATGATTTTTTCAACGACTGAGTGGCCTTTCAATGATATCTGCCACTTCCCTCGGCACTCATGGGTGCATTCCAGCAGGGCCCACGGATTTGTGCTTAACACTTACGTATTCCCTGACCTGATCCTCTTCCCCTTCCTCTTCAAGGGTAAGTCTTTCTTGTACTGTACGTATATGTTCTATACTATACCTGTACTTGTCTCCAGGATTTTTGAAGGCCAGTTTTGCTAGTAAAAACTGAAGAATGCATTCAGTACTTCAGCCTCTTTCATGTCCTGTCACCATTGCCCTTGCCCTATTGAACAGTGTGCTCACACTTTCCCTGGTCTTCCCTTTGCCATTGATGTACTTCTAGAAGTCCTTGTTGCTTTTGACATACCTCACCAGATTCAGTTCCAGGTAGGGTTTTGGCTTTCTTCACCATGTTTCTGCATGCTTGGATAGTGTGTTTTGGGTAGTGTTCCTTTCAATTTACTTGTCCTTGTGTCCACTGCTCATATACTTTTAGTATATATTATATATATTTTAGTTTTGAAACTGAGATTCATACAGTTTTATCCTGAATGTCTCAGGCTGTGGTGGTGATGTTTGCACTGCTGACTTTGGATATAGATAAATCATCTATTCTGTGGTGTCAGAGATGCTTTTGTGATATATAGATTGACGTATTAGACTACCATGTTCCCTTTCTTAAAGGCAAGAAGCTGTGGCCCAAGTCCTAGTAGTCTCATACCATTTGCACTAGCCTGAGTGGATGATGCAGATAAGCACTATAAGGCTCATGAAGAAACATTTTAGGTCAAACAGTACCTTTACAGTCATTTTCTTTTCACTTGCTAGTTACAGTACTTGCTCAATGGTGTGGCAACATTTAGAAATCTGAAATGCAAAAGGTAGAATTTAAGCCATTAAGCATGTCCTCTTTTAATACTCTTAATTACATCTTGAATTCATAGGAAATAGAACCTATAATATAGTGAGATAACCAAACTTTTTAATGCCATAAAAGCAGCATCCAGTAACTTCATTCAAGTTCAACTATCCAACTTGCAGCTGCAAAGCTGAACACTTCTCCAACCATACTTTAGTAAATCATACTTAAAATATCATTTTCTGCCCACCACTGGGGGATAGTAGCCCAAAAGGTTTCAGGGATGGATAGATGACTTTGCCTCAGTCAATATCTTGCTTGAAGATCTAATCCACAGATTGATTAATTCATTAAAAATCAAATCCTCCCCAAGCCATCTGTAGCTCCTGATTACTGTTTTACACATACTGAATTTTTCTTCCTCATAGCAATTCTGCCTAATGAGAGAATCTTGTTTAATGTTAGAAGTCTTGGCATTATTTATAGGATTGCTATGTTACAGGACACTGTCTGTCTTTGGGATTATAGTCACTGTTTATTTAGTTGTTTATTAATTGTTAATTTTAGAACTATTGAAGTGTTACAAGGATCACTTTAATGTCCAGAATTATGCTTCTCCCACTGATTTTACTAGTGCATTTCAAATAAATTCACTAAATAAAAAAGTAAATTTGGGCATGTTGGTTCTATACATTCATTTTTGTATTATATAGAAAAATACATTAAGTGGATAAATTGGTTTTGTTTTAAGTACTAGTCATGATGCAAAAGTGTTCTGCTTCACTAAGATTTGTTAGTAAATTTGCACATGTATCCTGTGTTATGCGATTGTGTTTAGTAGTGCTTATTCTTACTATGTATGTATGAATTGATTGGTGCTTAAGTAATTTGTAATACCTTGGTGTTACATCAAAATTTGTTAACAGCATTACAAATATCACCATGACATGCATAAAAATGACATAGGGACAATATTGTTTTCTTTCATTTTTTTAAGCACTTCTAGAAGCTTCTAAATAATAGAGCTTTTTGACTATAGTAAAGCAATGGCATATGTGTATATAAACAAAAAGTTGCTGTTGAATTTTTATATTGCAACAGTGCTTCACATTGTTACTGTTTCTATTCTTTTTCTTCTGCTAGCATTTTTTCAGTTACTGCAGTGACTATTTGATAAGACTGGAATCATTATTATTATTGGCAAATATAGCCCAGTTCATTTAATTTACAAAAGCTGCTTCTGGTTGGTCAGCTCAAGAAAATGAGAGGTGAGACGCTGCTGACAACTGGAAATTTTTACAATAAAATTTGTCTATTCCCTTTGATTCAAGAACAGGAAAACTAAAATAATTTATGAAATAAATAAGCCTGCCTGTAGGTTTTATCTGCCATTCCTAAGAAATCGGCTTCTGTTGGTGGAAAGGTTTTTATTTTTAATAGATTAAATGTAAAACTTTACATAGCAAATACCTACTTATCTTCAAGGTATGAGTCTAAATAGCAGATCAGTCTTATTACTAAGCATGCAGTACTTCTTGCTTACAATGCTTATGCATTTTAAGAGATTGTAGGGGAATGTGTAATGTTTTGATGTTCGCCTTTCCCTCTCCCAAATAATACTGTTAAAGTATCAGATTCAAAGGCTGAAACTATGCATATATTATAAAGGTTTATATGTAAACACAGTTGTATATGAATAATACTTGAAGGCTTCAGAGCTTAGCACTAACGTATAGTTAACAAAATTCAGTGCAAATGAACATACTGGAAGCCATAGTGTCTGTACTGAATGAAGAGCAATACACGTGGCATGCCATCTTCAATGCTAGTCTTAGGTCTCCACACAAAGTTAGAGAAGCTGGGCAGGGAAATCGAGGGATAGCCTTTTTGCTTAGACTCTCTCTGAGGAGAGAGGCTTTTATAGATCCTACAAAAGGAACTAGGTGAGTGGAAGAAATAACACTTCCTCCTGCTTTGCCCCCAAGATGCTCCATAAATCCGTAAATCATAAATGCTTTTGACATAATTTTGGTAAAACTTGGATTTTTCAGCATTACAAGTCTGAATTTTGCATATTAGCCCTAAATGTAATTTCTGTTGTCCAACAAAAAAATTACTGCTTTCCTGATATTTACAGTCTGGACAGGGATGAATAATCACTTCTGAAGAGCTGTAAAGTATCACCATGCTAGCAGGAGCTGCTAGATTCTTGTATGCGCTCAAGAGATGATGTTAAAAAGCTTCTTGAAAATGATACTAATGAGGAAAGAGAAATAAAGCAAGGTCCTCCTGAGAATTACAGCAGTATGGAATTGAGCGGTGCATCTGGACTTTGAATATGCTGAAGTAGTGCTCTGAAGGAATAGCAAACCTGGGAGAGGGGAGAAAAAAAAAGATAAGAGGCTTGTAGTAGATGTAGTAGAGGACTGTAAATTAGATTTGAGTAGCTGTAAAGATAGGACAGTTTATAAAAAGAATTGCAAGACTTGTGTTGCTGGGAGAAGAGACTACTAGTCATATTTCTAAACATAACATACTGAAACTTTAATCCTATTTAGAACTCTTTCTTTCTATATCCATAAATGTTTATTTAAATACATTGGAAAGATACTGAAGGTGATTCTCCTGCAGGTTTTGAGACAGGTTCTTGTTTGGTGGAACTGGTTGGAGGTCAACAAGTTTCAATGAATTATCTTCTCTAGCAGGATATCTTAACTGGAAGGAGTTCTTCAAAACAGACTGTAATTATACTATAGAAGCATTATAGCTAAGCTGGCTGATATTCAAGACAAGAATAAATCTTGTCTGCACTTGTTACTGGGTAGTCTTGCTGTTTCAACACAGTATTTATTATGAAGTGATTTGGATGAGTTGATTGCACTGCTGGTTTACTTGGAGCCTTTGAAATTGATTTGTCAGTGTAACTTGGCACAAACATGAATGTCTGGTTAGTTTTAAATATCAGTCTTCACTCATCTCTGCCAATGGAGTAAGATAAGCTTCTCCAATGAAATATTTTAAATAGCTGGTACTCACAATCATAGGGAGCATTTCTCACAGCTCATTTATTTTATATAGGCTGTCACAAGTGAATTACAGTGCTTTTGTTGACAGAATCTGTTGGAACTTACAACTGGACCAGCTGGAGAGTGTACAGAGGCATTTTTGCTGTGTTTTTTTGAGAGAAATTTTTTTATTAAAAACAAACTGAAGTACCTTATCTGCAAATTAATGCAGAACTAATTTATTATAGATTTTCCCCTAAATGTGATAAAGGCTTTTATTCAACAAATAATTAGTTGGCCATAAGTATCTTCCACTCCCTGTGAGAAACCCTTAAAGCTGGCTCAAACAGTATCATTGTACTGTTGGGTGATAAGGAAGGCTCTAGCCTAGGAGGTTGGGTTGCTATCCAGTTGTCAGTGCAGGAAAGAATGTTGAAAGAAACTTTCAGAGAGGATTTTTCACCTTGTTGGGGAGGCATGCTGACAGCAAACATTCTTGACTAAATCCATTAGCTACTTATTTCCAGAAAGGATTAGGTAGTAATGTCATGTTGCCATTTACTGTTGGTGTAATCTTTTTCTAAAGTTTGTCTTACCTTCCCTCGCATACCTCCTCATGTAGTGGTTGAACATCATTCCTGTAATTTCCAGGTTGCCAGTAAGTACTGTGAATACTGTGCTTAGTATTTGGCACTTGCTTTGTTTTAATGTAATTAATGGTCTCCTCAAGCAAACTTGGTAATTGCTTTCATTTCACTTTGCAGACCATGCTATCTTTATGCAGCCTCATTAAAACTGAGTTGCTTTTAAATAGTTCTGTTTCATTCAGTGTAATTATACATTCGTGGTGCTTTTATGGAAATTCATTTGAGTATGGGTGTCAGAGCTATAAGATTATCCTCTAAGAAAACAGACATCAGAATAACTTTTTAACTAGATGGGGGAATTACAAATTGCTAGTTTGTCACATTTAAATTGGAAGAGGTTTAAATCCACAGGTACCAGCAAAACAAAAGTATCCTTACAAAAAGCCAGACTTACTGAATAATGATGCTATTTTGTTTGTATAGGATTATGTGTACTGAATTATTTACCAAAGTTACTGTATTTGTTACATAAATAAACAATGCCTCCAACTACCAACTAGAAGAAAAGACAGCTTTCCCCCTTAATTAAATTTTCACATCTGCTGAGAAAGTTGATGGTCGTAGTGAATGTCATGAATTAAAAAAGAAAACAAAATCAGCAAATGCATGTGTTCCCCAGCAACATGTATAGGTCTGCTTTATAGAATCATAGAATATCCGGAGGTGGAAGTGACCCACAAAGATCACTGAGTCCAACTCCTGGCTACCCAACAGGTCTACCCGAAAATCAGACCATGTGAACATAGTCCAAAGGCTTCTAAAACTCCGACAGGCTTGGTGTTATGACTGTGTTCCTGGGGAGCCTGTTCCAGTGTGCAACCACCCTCTCAGTGAAGAACCTTTTCCTGATATCCAACCTGAACCTTCTCTGTCACAGCTTGACTCAATTCCCTTCTATTGCTGGTCTATAAAGAGAATAGATCAGGGCCTGCCCTTCCACTCCCCTTCATGCGGAAGCTGTAGACCATGATGAGGTCCCCCCTCAGCCTCCTCTTTTCCAGGATGAACAGGCCAAGTGACCTCAGCCGCTCCTTGTTCGTCTTCCCCTCTAGGCCCTTCACCATCTTTGTAGCCTTTCTCTGGACGCTCTCCAACAGTTCTACATCCTTTTTGTACTGTGGTGCCCAGAGCTGCACACAGTACTCGAGGTGAGGTCGCACCAGCACAGAGTAGAGCGGGACAATCACTTCCCTCGACCGACTAGCAATGCCGTGCTTGATGCACTCCTGGATGTGGTTGGCCCTCCTGGCTGCCAAGGCACACTGCTGGCTCATATTCAACTCGCTATTAACCACAACCCCCAGATCCCTCTCTGTGGGGCTGCTCCCTAGTATCTTGTCGCCCAGTCTGTCTGTACAGCCAGGGTTGCCCCTTCCCAGGAGCAGGACCCAGCACTTGCTTTTGTTAAACTTCATGTGGTTGGTGATCGCCCAGCTCTCCAATCTGTCCAGATCTCTCTAATGCCTTTCCACCCTTGACAGAGTCAACAACTCCACCCAGTTTAGTTTTGAGCAAATTTGCTGTTGATACACCTTCTAGTCCTACATCCAACTCATTTATGAAAATATTGAAAAGAACTGTCCCTAAAATAGAGCCCTGGGGGACCCCGCAGGTGACTGGCTGCCAGCCTGATGTAACCCCATTTACCATAACCCTTTAAGCCCTACTCATCAGCCAATTGACCTACACGTTGCATTGCCACATCATCCTTCAAAAAAGAAAGAAGGGCTATTGTTATGGGGGGCTCCCTTCTGAAAGGGACAGAGGGACCGATATGCCGACCGGACCCAACCCGCAGAGAAGTCTGTTGCCTCCCTGGGGCTCGGGTGAGAGACTTCGCCAAGAAAGTCCAGCGCCTGGTACGGCCCACTGACTACTACCCGCTACTGGTCTTTCAGGCTGGTAGCGATGAAGTAGCAACGAGAAGTCCGAAGGCGATCAAAAGAGACTTTAGGGATTTGGGGCGACTACTTAGAGGATCAGGGGCGCAGGTTGTGTTTGCCTCTGTCCTTCCGATAGGGGGGATCGAAGCTGAAAGGCGTGCTGTTCACATAAACTCGTGGCTTCGAGACTGGTGTGACCGGCAGAACTTTGGGTTCTTTGATCACGGGAAGGTCTATGCTACACAGGGCCTGATGGCACCTGATGGGATGTGCCTCTCTTGGAGAGGGGTAAGGATCTTTGGTCAGGAGTTGGCAGGGCTGATAGATAGGGCTTTAAACTAGAGTCGAAGGGGGAAGGGGCTAAAACCAGGCACGCCGGTGAAGACCTAAGGGAAGGTACGCTAGAATCAGAGGGGCTGGGTGCCAGTGAGGTCCTTCGGGCAGATCCACAAGGTGCTGAGTGTAAGGAGACGCACCTGAAGTGCTTCTACACGAACGCACGCAGTATGAGGAATAAAATGGATGAGCTAGAAGTCCTGGCCCAGTCCTGCAACTACGATATCATCGGCATAAGCGAAACCTGGTGGGATGAGTCCTGTGACTGGGGTGTTGCGATAGATGGTTACAGGCTCTTCAGGAGGGACAGGCAGGGTAGGCGAGGTGGTGGGGTGGCGATATATGTGAAGCAGGGGCTGGACTGTGTGGAACTTCAGGTCGGCGATGGCAAAGTTGAGAGCCTCTGGGTAAGGATCAAGGGACGAACGAATAAAGGGGATGTCGTTGTGGGAGTCTATTACAGACCGCCTGGCCAGGACGATAGCGCCGATAAATTATTCTTTACAGAACTAAGAGAGGCCTCGAGATTAACTCCCCTTGTCCTTATGGGGGACTTCAACTTGCCAGACGTTAACTGGGAGTGCCACATGGCTGACACGAGCAAGTCCAGGAGGTTCATGAAGCACCTAGATGATAACTTCTTGGTGCAGGTGCTAACGGAGCCAACTAGGAAAGGTGCCCTCCTAGACCTGTTGCTAGAAAACAGAGAGGGTCTGGTGGGAGATGTGGTGATTGGTGGCCGCCTTGGTCAAAGTGACCATGAAGTGGTTGAATTCAAAATTTACGGTGACAGAAGGAAAAGTGCCACCAAAACCTCATCCCTAGATATGGGGAAAGCGGACTTCAGGCTGCTCAGGGAACTAGTCAGCAAGGTCCCCTGGGAAACTGCTCTTGAAGGCCTCGATGTCCACCAGTGCTGGTCATTCTTTAAACGATGCCTCCTAGAAGCACAAGATCAAGCAATTCCTAAATATCGCAAGTCAGGCAGTCGCGGCAGGAGGCTGGCGTGGCTGACCAGGAACATTCTAATGGAGATTGGCGGAAACAGAGAGTGTTTCGCTACTGGAAGGAGGGCCAGGTTTCATGGAAAGAATACAGGGATGCTGTTCGTGTTTGTAGGCAGAAAATTCGTGTGGCCAAAGCACACCTAGAGTTGAAGCTGGCTGTGTCTGTGAGAGAAAATAAAAAGGGCTTTTTCAGATATGTGAATGGAAAAAGGAGAACTAAAGAATACATAGGGCCGCTCCTTGATAGGGAAGGTCTCCTCACAGACAATGACATAGCCAAAGCAGAGACGCTTAACGCCTTCTTCGCCTCTGTCTTCAATGCCGATGATGGGCTTCGGGACCCAGGGTGCCCTGAGCTAGAGGACCGGGACGGTGGGGATGACAAACTCCCAACCGACCCTGAACGTGTGCGGGATTTGCTACTCCACCTGGATCCCTACAAGTCCATGGGTCCGGATGGGATTCATCCCCGGGTGCTGAAAGAGCTGGCGGACGTCATCGCGGAACCTCTCTCAATTATTTTTCAACGATCCTGGGAATTTGGAGAGGTCCCGGTAGACTGGAAGCTGGCGAATGTTGTGCCGATTTACAAGAAGGGTCAGAAAGAAGACCCTAGCAATTACAGGCCTGTCAGTCTCACGTCAGTGCCTGGTAAAATCATGGAGAAGATGGTTCTCGAACTTATTGAGGCTCACCTGGGGGACAAAGCAGCCATTGGTCCCAGCCAGCATGGGTTTGTGAAGGGCAGGTCCTGCCTAACTAACCTGATTTCCTTTTATGATAAGATCACCCGTATGATGGACCAAGGGAAACCAGCTGATGTGATTTTTTTGGACTTCAGCAAGGCTTTTGACACGGTTTCCCATAGGATCCTACTGGACAAAATGTCCACCATACAGCTAAATAAAAACATCATACGATGGGTGAGCAATTGGCTAACGGGCAGGGCCCAAAGGGTTATGGTAAATGGGGTTGCGTCAGGCTGGCGGGCGGTCACCAGTGGGGTCCCTCAAGGCTCCATTTTAGGGCCGGTACTTTTCAATATTTTTATAAACGATCTGGATGTAGGAATAGAAGGTATTTTGAGCAAGTTTGCTGATGACACCAAACTTGGAGGAGTTGTGGACTCGAATGAGGGTGGAAAGGCCTTGCAGAGGGATCTGGATAGGTTGGAGAGCTGGGCGATCACCAACCGCATGAAGTTCAATAAGAGCAAGTGCCGGGTCCTGCACCTGGGACGGGGAAACCCTGGCTGCACATACAGACTGGGCGATGAGACGCTGGAGAGCAGCCTAGAAGAGAGGGATCTGGGGGTCGTGGTAGACAGCAAGTTGAATATGAGCCAGCAGTGTGCCCTGGCGGCCAGGAGGGCCAACCGTGTCCTGGGGTGCATCAAGCACGGCATCGCTAGTAGGTCAAGGGAGGTGATTGTCCCGCTCTACTCTGCGCTGGTGCGGCCTCACCTCGAGTACTGTGTGCAGTTCTGGGCACCACAGTATAAAAAGGACATGAAACTGTTGGAGAGTGTCCAGAGGAGGGCTACGAAGATGGTGAAAGGCCTGGAGGGGAAGACGTACTAGGAACGGCTGAGGTCACTGGGCCTGTTCAGCCTGGAGAAGAGGAGGCTGAGGGGAGACCTCATCACAGTCTACAACTTCCTCGTAAGGGGGTGTCGAGAGGCAGGAGACCTTTTCTCCATTAACACCAGTGACAGGACCCGCGGGAATGGTGTTAAGCTGAGGCAGGGGAAATTTAGGCTCGACATCAGGAGGGGGTTCTTCACAGAGAGGGTGGTTGCACACTGGAACAGGCTCCCCAGGGAAGTGGTCACTGCACCGAGCCTGTCTGAATTTAAGAAGCGATTGGACTGTGCACTTAGTCACATGGTCTGAACTTTTGGGTAGACCTGTGCGGTATCAAGAGTTGGACTTGATGATCGTTAAGGGTCCCTTCCAACTCAGGATATTCTATGATTCTATGATTCTATGAATTGTTCACCCATCATATTATGTTTTTATCTAGCTGCATGCTGGTTATTGCTTCCAGTACAATCCTATGAGAAACTGTACTGAAAGCTTTACTGCAATCCAAACAGATACATAACTGGCTTCCATTGATCAACTAGATGGCTGATCTTATCGTAGAAGGAAATTAAATTTAAGCAGGAAATTTGTTCATAGAAAACCTTCAACTTTGAGAAAAGCAGTATTGTGATGGCCTGCACAGATTCTTTCAATTTGTGTTAGTACTTAGATGCTTATAATTATTTTTGTACTTCATGGTTGTGAATAGTGAAAGTATTTTCATGTGAGCTAAATAGAAGCTCCTAGTGTTAGTTCAGGCTAGGGAAGAATATTGATCTACTGGGAATTCAAGAGAGCTGATGAGAAACTGGAAAACACTTGAGAGAATTGCACCTGTGTTCCAATAGATTTGCATTACCTTCTTCAGGATGGGACATCTTTGCTAACTTACACCTGACATTATTAGGGGCTATTCCTTATTCCTATTACTCAGGACATGCATAAATTATCAATATAGATTGTATTAAACTAGTATAATTAGTAGTGTGATGGATGGTGATCAGTTCTTTCATTAATTTTTTGCAATTCCATGTTTTTGAAAATGTGGGGCTTTAGGGATGGTTTTTAGAGGTAGTTGTTCATAGTTTGTTCATTTCTAATACTAAGTGCCACTCCTTTTCTCTCCCACTTCTCTTTCCCCCCCTTCCCTGCTCTCTTCCCTTTATGATATTTGTAATGCGGTCTTTTTGTTAAAATCCTTATGGGTAAAAGCCTACAGTTGCTTTACAAGTAGATGGAGAAAGGAGGGGGGGGAAGGTATGCATTCCAATCCATAAAAATGGTGACTTCTCTGGTGACGAGTAACTGGCTTAGATGCAAAAAATGCCCTACATAGTGGATCAATTAGTGCTGCTGGGAGACCTGATTTTTCTCAGTTCTAAGCTTTTTTGCTGACCTGAGTAGCTTAATGTCTTTGCATCCTTTTAGAATTCTTTACTGTAAAAGAAACCTTTTTTGCTGTGTCTTGGCATGCTTGCATGTAAGAACAGTGTAGTAGGGAAATGCTCTAACTAGTTATAATTGAGCCACCTCAGGTACGAAAAGCTTCTAGCTGTGACAGTATGGATCTCTGCATGATTAATTTACTGCTACCCTCAAAAGCTTTGCAGTGCCGCAGTCAGGCTTCTGCGGTGGTTTCACACTGATGGCTAGCTAAACTCCACCGCAGCTCTCTCATTCCCTCTCCTCAGAAGATCAGGGGGAGAAAATACAACTGGGGGGGTTGACGGGGGATAGGGAGAGGGCTCATGGGTTGAGACAAGAACAATTTAATTAAGGGGGGGGAGTTGGGTGGAACTGAACAAAGACTGTCCAGAAGCAAAGAAAGAAGAATTTTTCTCTGCTTCCCATCAGCAAGTATGTTCAACCATGTCTTGATAAACAGGGCCTCAATATGCACAGTGGTTGCTCAAGAAGACAAATGTTTTCATAACCAAAGCCCCCAGGTGTCTTTCCCATTTGTACTGGGTTTACATGGCAAAGCCTTGGCAGTAGGGGACTGCAGGGGTCACCTCTGTGAGAAGAGTCCAGAATCTGCCCCATGTCAGATCACAGCTAGCTCCAAAAAGGAACCTGCTGCTGGCCAGAGCCAAGCCAATGAGCAACGTTGGTTGGTTGGGCCTCTGGGAGTGCAGACTGAAGAAATGGAAAAGCACTGTGCAACAGCTGGGAGAGAGGAGTGAAAAAATGTGAGAGAACCAGCCCTGCAGACCCCAAGGTCCGTGCAGAAGGAGGGCATGAGATGCTCCAGGTACCAGGGCAGGAGTTCCCCTGTAGCCTGTGGAGAGGCCCCTGGTGGAGCAGGCTGTCCCCCTGCAGCCCATGGGTCCCACGGCAGAATAGATCTCCATGCTGCAGCCTGTGGAGGAGCCCCTGGTGGAGCAGGTGAATCTGGCCCGAAGGGAAGCACCCCCCATTAGTTTGGAAAGGATGGCATCCAGTGGAAGGGACACTATGTGGAGCAGGGGCAGAGTGACCATGAAGGAGCAGCAGAGATGAAGCATTACAGACTGACTGCAGCCCCAATTTCCTGCTCCCCTGCATTGCTTGGGGGGGGGGGGGGGGGGGGGGGATATGGTTGGCCCTTTTGGCTGCCAGGGCACACTGTTGAACTTGTATTCAACTTGCCATCAAGCAGAACAACCAGATTCCCTTCTGTGGGGTTGCTCTCCAGCCTCTTGTCCACCATTCTAACCATTCTGTAGATACATCCAAGATTGCTCTGTCCCAGGTGTTCTTCCTATTGGCAGTGATTGTCCAGCCTTTCAATCTGCAAAGATCTCTCTGCAAGGCCACTGTACCCTCAAGGGTACTCCTAACTTACTGTCATCTGCAAACTTACTTAGTATGCATTTGAGGCTTGCATCCAGATCATTTATAAAAACATAAAGAGAACAAAGAAAACTGGCCCTAAAATGGAGCCCTAGCAAAACCCCACTAGTGACTAGACACCAGCATGCTGTAACCCCCCCTTTTCTATAACTCTTCGGGCTTGACCTATCAGCCAATTTTTCACCCATTATATTATGTACTTGTCTAGCTGTATGCTGGACATTTTGTCCAGAAGGATACTATGAGAAACACTATCAAAAGCTTTACTGCAATCCAAAAAGACTACATCAACTGGCTTCCCTTGGTCAATCAGATGGGTAACCTTTGCAAAAAAAGGAAATTTAGTTAATCAGGAATTTCCCCTTGTGAACTTGTGTTCCCCGTGACCAATGGCTGCACTGTCTTTCAAGTGTTTTTCAGTAACTCCTAGAATAATTTTCTCCATAATTTTACCAGGTACTGAAGTGAGAGTGACAGGCCTGTGATTACTAGGGTCTTCTTATCATTGTTGAAAACTGGGACAACATTTGCCAGCTTCCAGTCCACTGGGACCAATCCAGATTCCCAAGATCATTGAAAAATAATTGAGAGAGGCCTCATGATGACATCAGCCAGCTCTTTTAGTACCCTGGGAAGAATCCCATTGGGCCTGTAGACTTACGTGCTTGTCTCACAGAACACGGGGAGTTCTCTTTCTGCATGCGTAGTCATGTAGCCTTCGGGAAAAGGTGTTTTTGTTGAAACTGTGAGGTTCTCATTTCTAATATCTGAATATTATTTAGAAGGATTCTCATTTTACAAACAGCCTCTCTTTGCAAGACTATATGGAGAAAGCAAATGCAATTTGTTCTTCCAACTTTACAAACTTAGAGATATGTAATAATTCATTCACAAACGAAATTGAGACTCCTGGCCATGATGGAATTGTAACAGCATAAGTAGAGGAACAAAAACTCGGTATTTTCCACAAAAAAAAAAAATCATCATCATTATTAAATATTTGAATTTCAGATAGTCTGAGGAAATCATCAGAGTTAGAATCCTGTTTTAAATTCTTAAATTATAGAGAATACTTATCTTACATAATTCTCATTTTCACAGGTATTTCATCCTTGGGAGCTACACTCTGAACTATTTCTTTTAATTATTTTTACAGTAATGATCTAAACCATCTGCTCTTCTCTTCTGCTTAAGGTTTTAAAACCAAAAGTTTTGGAAACTGAAAAATCCCTCAAGATATGCACGCTCTGCAGTTCTGACTTGATTAATGCTACGTAGCTAGGCATCTGCTCCTTGTTCAGTCCAACTTAAGGTATTGGTAAGATGGTTTCCTACAGATCTCAAAGAGGTTGAATGCCAGGTATGGTGGTAGAAATTACTTTTATTAGGTTTCTACTTATTCCTTTATTTTCTGTATATTGTTTTTCTGTGGATCTGTTCATGTTATTGCAAGCAAAATACTATACTTTAGTCTTACGTCCTGTACAGACTTGTTTCTTAGTCCTTTTTTATTGAAAGGGGAAGATGTATTTTCATGAAAAATTTCCTAATTACTTTGTTTTTCCAGTTCAGAAATTTAACAGCTTTCTGGAGGATAAAACCATGTCTAGATCAGGACTTTCCAGGAAAAAATAAAATAAAATCACCCACCCACCCTTCCCCAAATAAAGCTATGAAAGTACCTTTTTGTTAACCATATGTAAAAACCGATTTCTTAATGCACATTAAATATTTGAAAAAAAAAAAAAAGTTTTTTCTTAGGTGTAATTCCCACAAAAGCCTTACATCCCGTGTTTGCTTTTTATAAATGAACATTTTTTTTTATAAACACATAAACACATTTCCTTCTGTTCTGCTAAAGGTGCTACAAATAGGCAAAATTAGTTAACTCACTCTTGAGGTTAAGGATATTTTAAACATAGAAAGAAAACAACTTTTTCCCTCAGCATGCAGTGAGCAAATGCAATTTTAGGAAAAAAAAAATCTGACATATTTAAGACTAAGCAGATAGATAGTTGTAGTGCCCACAAACTGATCCACTAGTAATGAGCTCTACAAAATGTTTCAGGTGGTCATAGGAAAATGCATATGGTAAAGATAAAATTTATTCATTCTAGAGGGATATTTCTTCAATAGTCAAAGAGGAGATAGATTCAGTTCAGTCTCACAGAATGAAAACCGAAATCAAGGAGTTTTGAGGGAACTAATCTTGAGAACAAATAGTAGGATGGATAGCATGGATTAGGAGGACAAAGGAACTTTTGTTGCTCAGTTTCACTTTGAGCACATTTTAGGAGATAACTAGTTCAGGAGGAGAAAATTTAAGTATAGATTTTGAAAGATGATGCACATTACAGCTAATGGATAGATTTTTCTTTTATTATTAATGTTATATTATTCCTTTTTTTCACCCATGAGCTTTTGTGAAGATCTTTTTCAGTAGCTCTCAAGAGAACTGCAACAAAAACCGAGCCCTGCAAGTATTTGTAGTTAGCTGAAGAGCACTTAGAGAACTTTGATTTCCAGCATCCAATACTGTTTGTGCAATGTAATTTTGGTGTGCTTTTTTTTTTTTGCCCAAATTCAAAAAATGGTTTGTGTTCTACTGTGGTGTATGGCAAGGTTATCAAGTGTTATATGTTCAGGCAGATAAAGCCTGTTCATTTGTAGGTTAGTAGGAAAGGTGAAGAAAGAAATATATATGTACTGTAGAATAAGGATCGTGAAATAGATGACTACTTGCACTTGAGTTGACTGTTAAGGAGGCATGTTTGCACACCTTAGACATCGAGCATTCTGATTTGTCACCAACGCATCTGTAGTGAGTTCTGAAACTTTACAGCATCTGAAAATCGCTTTTATACAGCTGACTTTAACAGGAAAGTTTTCTGAGTCATCAAAGAAGGGCCGGAGGGCAGACCCGGGGAACTATAGGCCTGTCAGTTTGACCTCAGTGCCGGGGAAGCTCATGGAGCAGATTATCTTGAGGGTCATCACGCGGCACTTGCAGGGCAAGCAGGCGATCAGGCCCAGTCAGCATGGGTTTATGAAAGGCAGGTCCTGCTTGACGAACCTGATCTCCTTCTATGACCAAGTGACGCGCTTGGTGGATGAGGGAAAGGCTGTGGACGTGGTCTACCTTGACCTAAGTAAGGCTTTTGACACCGTTCCCCACAACATTCTCCTCAAGAAACTGGCTGCTCGTGGCTTGGACTGGCGTACGCTTCGCTGGGTTAGAAACTGGCTGGATGGCCGGGCCCAGAGAGTTGTGGTGAATGGAGTCAAATCTGGTTGGAGGCCGGTCACTAGTGGAGTCCCCCAGGGCTCGGTACTGGGGCCGGTCCTCTTTAATATCTTTATCGATGATCTGGATGAGGGCGTCCAGTGCACCCTCAGTAAGTTTGCAGATGACACCAAGCTAAGTGCGTGTGTCGATCTGCTCGAGGGCAGGAAGGCTCTGCAGGAGGATCTGGATAGGCTGGAGCGATGGGCTGAGGTCAACTGCATGAAGTTCAACAAGGCCAAGTGCCGGGTCCTGCACCTGGGCTGCAACAACCCCAAGCAGAGCTACAGGCTGGGAGATGAGTGGCTGGAAAGCTGCCTGGCCGAGAAGGACCTGGGAGTATTGGTGGATAGTCGGCTGAATATGAGCCAGCAGTGTGCTCAGGTGGCCAAGAAGGCCAACGGCATCCTGGCCTGTATAAGAAGCAGTGTGGCCAGCAGGTCGAGGGAAGTGATTGTGCCCCTGTACTCGGCTCTGGTGAGGCCGCACCTCGAGTACTGTGTTCAGTTTTGGGCCCCTCGCTACAGGAAGGACATGGACGTGCTCGAGCGAGTCCAGAGAAGGGCGACCAAGCTGGTGAGGGGTCTGGAGAACAAGTCTTACGAGGAGCGGCTGAGGGAGCTGGGCTTGTTCAGCCTGGAGAAGAGGAGGCTCAGGGGCGACCTCATCGCTCTCTACAGTTACCTGAAAGGAGGCTGTAGAGAGGTGGGGGTTGGTCTATTCTCCCACGTGCCTAGTGACAGGACGAGGGGGAATGGGCTAAAGTTGCGACAGGGGAGTTTTAGGTTGGATGTTAGGAAGTACTTCTTTACCGAAAGGGTTATTAAGCATTGGAACGGGCTGCCCAGGGAGGTGGTGGAGTCACCATCCCTGGAGGTCTTTAAAAGACGTTTAGATGTAGAGCTTAGGGATATGGTTTAGTGGAGTACTTAGTGTTAGGTCGGAGGTTGGACTCGATGATCTTGAGGTCTCTTCCAACCTAGAGAAATCTGTGAATCTGTGAATCTGTAAAGAACTAGATTCTTTTAGGATCTTGGAGTGAATGATTTTTGATCTTACCCTTTTGAAACAGTATTAATCCTTTCAGAGAAGGGACATGAGGTGTGGAGGAGCCTGTAATGGCTCTTACAGTTCATTTAAGCAGATGTACTTCCAATCTCCTAGCCACGGGCAAGAACACCTTCTGCTAGATCATGTTGCTCAAAGGCCCTGCCAACCAGGCCTTAAACACCTCCAGAGAAGGGGCAACCACAACTTCCCTGGGCAACCTCTGCCAGTGCCTCACCACTCTCAAAGTAAATCATTTCTTCCTAATATCCAATCTAAATCTACCTTTTTTTTTTTTTTTTTTTTTTAGTTTAAAGCCATTATTCCTTGTCCTATCACTGCTCCCTGATAAAGAGTTCATCTCTAGCTTTCTTGTTGGCCTCCTTTAGGTACTGGAAGATCTCTATAATGTCTCCCCAGAGCTTTCTCCAGCCTGAACAACCCCAACTCCCTCAGCTTGTCTCCCTCACCACAGGAGAGGTGCTCCAGCCCTCTGAACGCTTTTGTGGGCCTCTTCTGGACTCAGTTTAATAGATCCATGTCCTTCGTGTGCTGGGGTCCCCAGAGCTGAACACAGGACTCCAGGTGGGGTCTCATGAGAGCAGAGTACAGGGGGACAATCATATCCCTCGACTTGTTGGCCATGCTGCTTTTGATGTAGTCCGGGACACGGTTGGCTTTCTGGGCTGCAAACATATGTTGCTGGCTCATGATGAGCTTCTCATCAACCAGCACCCCCAGGTCCTTTTCATCCGGGCTGCTTTCAATCCATTCTACACCCAGCCTGAATCTGTGCTTGGGATTGCCGCAGCCCAGATACAGGACCTTATGGACCTTATACTTGGCCTTGTTGGACTTTATGAGTCCACCTCTCAAGTCTGTTAAGGTCCCTCTGCACAGCATCCCTTCCCTCTAGCATATCAGCTATACCACACAGTTTGGTGTCATCGGCAGACTTGCTGAGGGTGCACCCAATTCCACTGTCCATGTCTCCGACAAAGATGTTAAAGAAGGTCTGGTGCCAATACTGACCCCTGAAGAATGTCATTTGTTACTGCTCTCCACTTGGACATCAAGCAATTGACCGCAACTCTTTGAGTGTGACCATCCAGCCAATTCCTTATCCACCATGTGGCCAACTGTCAAGCCTGTGTCTCATCTGTCTAAAGACATCAGATTAGGAGGGGCTCTTCAAGGGCTTGAGTGGTTTCTGCCTATATTTTGTAAACACGGCCTGGAAAAAAATGTACCTGTGGACCTCCTTTTAATCTTGCAGTTGTGGCAGAGAACTCGAAGTCATTGTGTGGAGGAACCAAAAGCCCCTTTTTAATTGTTTTCTTTTGTTACCCATAGCTTAAGTGCATGCATGTGTAACTGAACAGGTAGCTTACTAGGCAAGGAATACAGTGTCATAGTATTTGGTCATGAGGCACAGGATTTTTGATATTCATACTGCCTACACTGAAAAGAATGTATTTTGTTGTACAATGCTTTTTTAAAAAATGTAATTAGTATTGATTAATGGACTTATGTTAGCAGATGAGTGCTTCATGTACTAAAATATTATGCACGATGGTTTCATTCTTGCAAATCTTATATATACAAAGATATATGTGTAAATATATATGCATACACATTTGTATATAGAAGGATAGATAGCGTGGGAAGTCTCGTCTCAAGGATGATTTTTTTGTTTGCTTGTTTTTGAAATCTATCATGTGGGATCCTAAACAAAGCTCCAGGGTAGTGTGTTTTGTTTTATTTTTAGTTCTTATTTTGCTGAGTATAATTAGGAATAAAATTAACAATAGCTATAACAATAGAAAGATTAATGTCTGCCAAAGGGTAAAAGCTCCACATTTCTGCAACCCTCTTTAGTCACTGTTAAATGTGACTTCAAAATAGTATGTGTGACACAAAATGCTAAGAAACAAATTTTGCATGTCGTTAATGGGAAAATATATGTAAGTGTTAAAACAATCTAGCTTTGACTAAGGAGTTAAAACTCATTCTACAATGTAAACTATGTATTGAGTAAAAAGGGTTTCATTCTTTCACTTACTGCATGGACACGAAGTCATTGAACACTGCTGTATTTTCTTGGTTTTGAAGATGAGAGCATGGCAGTTTTGTATGGAAGGACTGTGGTATTAGTCAGAAAGCACGGACCACTGATTTATTTGTGGATATGACATGCACCTTTAAACCAGAGTTGTATCAGATGATTAGTACGTCTGAAATGGAACAGGGAGTCTCAGTTATATGCGTATTTAAATTCTGTATAAAAGCATAATTAACATAGACATGGTTTTCAGCCGTGCACTTGTCTATCCATTTATACTCTGCACATTTCCGAGTAGAAGTACAGCATTTTGTATGACTTCCTGTCTTGATTTCTGAATGACTTTATAAAGGGATCGTATTTCTTAGGCTACCTGTAGGCCTTTCATCAGGGATTGCAAAACATTTACCAAGTTACTCTGCAGATACTAATGAAGAAAAAAAAAGTTCAAATTACTTGTTTCACTAAAGCTAGATTAACAGTTTAGGATGAAAGTAAAATATACTAAATGTCTGTTCCTGCAATATCGTGTCTTACAATGTTTCAGAGTATTCAGGTATCACTGAGCATGCAATAAGGATAATCTAGTTGATGCTGTGACTGCCATTTAAAAAAAAAAAAGTAGCTTAGAGGATTGGAAGCTTGCCGATGTGACTCCCATCTACAAGAAGGGCCATAAGAAAGACCCGGGGAACTACAGGCCTGTCAGCCTGACCTTGGTTCCAGGGAAAGCTATGGAGCAAATCATCTTGGGTGAGATCACACGACACTTGCGTGGCATCCAGGGGATTGGGCCCAGCTAGCACAGGTTCACAAAAGGTGAACAAAAGACAGGTTGTTGTTGTCCAACCTCATCTCCTTCTATGGTCGTGTGACCAGGCTGGTAGATGAGGGAAAGGCTGTTGGTGTAGTCTACTTAGACTTCAGCAAAGCCTTTGACATGGTCTCCCACAGTATTTTCCAGGGGAAACTGGCTGCCCGTGGCCTGGACAGGTATGCTCTTCTCTGGGTAGAGAACTGACTGGAGGGCTGTGCCCAGCGGGTAGTGGTTAATGGAGTTAAGTCCAGTTGGTGTCCTGTTACAAGTGTGTCCCCTAGGGGTCAGTACTGGGGCCTATCTTGTTTTAATATCTCTATTGATGACCTGGATGAGGGGATTGAGTGTACCCTCAGTAAGTTTGCAGATAACATCAAGCTGGGAGGTAGTGTTGATCTGCCTGAGGGTAGGGTGGCCCTTCAGAGGGTTCTGGATAGGCTGGACTGCTGGGCTGAGGCGAATGGAATGAGGTTTAACAAGGCCAAGTGCTGGCTCCTGCACTTGGGCCACAATAACCCCATTCAACACTAGAGGCTTGGGGCAGAGTGGCTAGAAGACTGTGAAGAGGAAAGGGACCTGGGAGTGTTGATCGATGCTCAGCTGAACATGAGCCGGCCATGTGCCCAGGTGGCCAAGAAGGCCAATGGCATCCTGGCCTGTATCAGGAATAGTGTAGCCAGCAGGACCAGGGAGTTGATTGTCCCCCTGTACTCAGCTCTGGTGAGGCCACACCCTCGAGTACTGTGTTCAGTTTTGGGCCCCTCACTACAGGAAAGACATTGAGGCCCTGGAGCATATCCAGAGAAGGGCAACAAAACTGGTGAGGGGTCTGGAGCACAAGTCTTCTGAGGAGCAGCTGAGGGGGCTGGGATTGTTTAGTCTGGAGAAGAGGAGGCTCTGGGGAGACCTCACTGCACTCTACAACTTCCTGAAGGGAGGTTCTGATGAGGAGGGGGTCGATCTCTTCTCTCAGATAACTAATGACAGGACTCGAGGGAATGGCCACAAGTTGCGCTTGGGGAGATTTAGGTTAGATATCAGGAAAAACTGTTTGTCTTGAAGAGTGGTCAGGTGCAGGAATGGCCTGCCCAGGGAGGTGGTGGAGTCACCGTCCCTCGCGGTGTTCAAGAAGCGCCTGGAGAAGGTGCTACAAGATCTGATTTAGTAGCTTAGTGGGTAGTATTGGTGATAGAAGGGTGGTTGGACTAGATGATCTTGTAGGTCCTTTCCAACCTTGTGTTTCTATGATTCTATGTATGTAGATGACAAGAGGAGGCAATAACAAACGCACGCAGTATGAGGAATAAAATGGACGAGCTAGAAGTCTTGGCCCAGTCCCACAGCTACGACATCATCAGCATAAGCGAAACCTGGTGGAATGAGTCCTGTGGCTGGTGTGCTGCAATAGATGGTTACAGGCTCATCAGGAGGGACAGACAGGGTAGGCGAGGTGGCAGGGTGGCGATGTATGTGAAGCATAGGCTGGACTGTGTGGAACTTCAGGTCGGCGATGGCAAAGTTGAGTCCCCGAACAAATAAAGGGGATGTCATTGTGGGAGTCTATTACAGACCACCTGGCCAGGACGACAACGCCGATGAATTTTTCTTTGCAGAACTAAGAGATGCCTCAAGATCAACTCCCCTTGTCCTTATGGGAGATTTCAACTTGCCAGACATCAACTGGGATCACCACACGGCTGACATGAGCAAGTCCAGGAGGTTCATAAAGCACCTAGATGATAACTTCTTGGTGCAGGTGCTAAGGGAGCCAACTAGGAAAGGTGCCCTCCTAGATCTGTTGCTGGAGAACAGAGAGGGTCTTGTGGGAGACGTGGCAATTGGCGGCCGTCTCGGTCATAGTGACCATGAAGTGGTTGAGTTTAGAATTTATGGTGACAGAAGGAAATCTGCCACCAAACTTCAGCCCTGGATATGGGAAAAGCAGACTTCAGGCTGCTCAGGGAACTAGTTAGCAAGGCCCCCTGGGAAACTGCTTTTGAAGGCATCGGTGTCCATCAGTACTGGTCAATCTTTAAGCACTGCCTCCTAAAAGCACAAGATCAGGCGATTCCAAAATATCAGAAGTCAGGCAGTTGGGGCAGAAGGCCGGCCTGGCTGACCAGGGAACTTCTACTGGATCTTAGGCGGAAAAAGAAAGTGTACGGCTGCTGGAAGGAGGATCAGGCAACGAGGAAGGAATACACGGATGCTGTTTGTGTTTGTAGGGAGAAAATTCGCAGGGCCAAAGCCCAACTAGAGTTGAAGCTGGCCATGTCTGTGGGAGACAATAAAAAAGGTTTTTTTTAGATATGTGAACAGAAAAAGGAGAACCAAAGAAAACATAGGTCTGCTACTAGATGGGGAGGGTCTCCTCACAGACAATGACATAGCCAAAGCAGAGACATTTAACACCTTCTTCGCCTCTGTCTTCAACACTGATGATGGGCTTCGGGACCCTGGGTGCCCTGAGTGGGAGGACCATGACGGTGGGAATGACAAACTCCCAACCGACCCTGAACGTGTGTGGGAATTGCTGCTCCACCTGGATCCATACAAGTCCATGGGTCCGGATGGGATCCATCCCAGGGTGCTTTAAGAGCTGACTGATGTCATAGCGGGACCTCTCTCAATTATTTTTCAACGATCTTGGGAATCTGGAGAGGTCCCAGTAGACTGGAAGCTGGCGAATGTTGTCCCAATTTTCAAGAAGGGTAAGGAAGAAGACCCTAGCAATTACAGGCCTGTCAGTCTCACGTCAGTACATGGTAAAATTATGGAGAGGATGGTCATTGAAATTATTGAAGCGCAGCTGGGGGACAATGCAGTCATTGGTCCCAGCCAACATGGGTTCATGAGGGGTAGGTCCTGCCTAACAAATTTGATTTTCTTTTATGATAAGATCACCCATCTAGTCGATCAAGGGAAACCAGCTGATGTGATCTTTTTGGACTTCAGCAAGGCTTTTGACATGGTTTCCCATAGGATCCTACTGGACGAAATGTCCAGCATACAGCTAAACAAAACCATCATATGATGGGTGAGCAATTGGCTGACGGGCAGGGCTCAAAGGGTTGTGGTAAATAGGGCCACATCTGGCTGGCGGATGATCACTAGTGGGGTCCCTCAAGGCTCCATTTTAGGGCCAGTCCTCTTCAATGTCTTTATAAATGATTTGGATGTAGGACTAGAAGGTGTTTTGAGCAAACTTGCTGACGACACCAAACTTGGAGGAGTTGTGAACTCGGATGGGGGTGGAAAGGCCTTGCAGAGAGATCTGGACAGACTGGAGAGCTGGGCGATCACCAACCACATGAAGTTTAACAAAAGCAAGTGCCGGGTCCTGCACCTGGGACAGGGCAACCCTGGCTATACATATAGACCGGGCAATGAGACGCTGGGGAGCAGCCCCGCAGAGAGGGATCTGGGGGTTGTGGTTGACAGCAAGTTGAATATGAGCCAGCAGTGTGCCCTGGCAGCCAGGAGGGCCAACCGTATCCTGGGATGCATCAAGCACGGCATTGCTAGTCGGTCGAGGGAAGTGATTGTCCCACTCTACTCTGCACTGGTCTGGCCTCACCTCGAGTACTGTGTGCAGTTCTGGGCACCACAGTACAAGGAGGACATTAAACTGTTGGAGAGTGTCCAGAGGAGGGTGATGAAGATGGTGAAGGGCCTAGAGGGGAAGACATATGAGGAGCGGCTGAGGTCACTGGGCCTGTTCAGCCCGGAGAAGAGGAGGCTGAGGGGGGACCTCATCACAGTCGACAACTTCCTCGTGAGGGGGAGTGGAGAGGCAGGTGACCTATTCACTGTAAACACCAGTGATAGGACCTGCGGGAATGGTGTTAAGCTGAGGCAGGGGAAGTTTAGGCTGGACATCAGGAAGAGGTTCTTCACCGAGAGGGTGGTCGCACACTCGAACAGGCTCCCCAGGGACGTAGTCACTGCACCAAGCCTGTCTGAATTTAAAAAGCGATTGGACTGTGCACTTAGTCACATGGTCTAAACTTTGAGCAGACCTGTGCAGTGCCAAGAGTTGGACTAGATGATCCTTATGGGTCCTTTCCAACTCGGGGTATTCTATGATTCAATAAATTATAGTCATTGAACCACACGTGTAGGCAGAAAGATCAGGGTGGTATGAATGTAGATCCATCAGGAAAAGTAGGTCTTACCCTTTGAATTTGCTTGGAGCCACCAGAATTTATACAGAGTCCAAGTTCAGCCAGCAAGAAATAAACAAATAGCACACTAGTGGTAATTCTGCAGGGAGTAAAGAACACAGCTGGAAACCTATGCAGGTTTCATGATTAAAGTCACCTGCATAATGTCATGTTGCATCTATATTAGCACAGCATAGTTTGTTGTGTCACTTCAAAGATATTACAGAATAAAAAGAATCAGAAAAGGGCAATAAGGTGTTGTATGGCTTCTGTTTCTCAAAGAGAAGAAGTAACCTTTACTTCATCTAAAGAAAATGTAGTAGAAGCTTGATGTTAAAAAATATTCTTATTTCCAGAGAGAAATGACACGTGTTATCAAGCCTTGTGATCATGTGCCTTACAAGTACCAAAAATACAGATCAATAAATTGTTTGACGGGTTCTTGAAATAAAACTGTCTACATCTATGAAAAACAGAGGTATGAACAAGCACCTGTCAAGACAGTTTTGAAATTGTAGGATACCAATAAAAGATGTGGCTGTAGGGGAAGTACTGCTCTGCACTGGTCCTGCATTGATATTTGCTTCAGTAACTTTTCAGCACGAGGTGTGATGCTGAGTCTTTGGTGAGCTGTAGGCCTGACTCATACCACTGCTGTTGGGCTCTTATCCAATTTCACTGTACTGGGTCTATATCTGGGCTGAAGATGAGTATCTGAATTATTTCCAAAAGTGTTTCCTGTTGTGTTTGATAGGAGTTTTGGGTGCAGTTTTCCTGTAACTGCTCACTGTAACTCTTGGTCTGTTAAATTATTCAGAGAAGGACTCCTTGTCCTCATCTTGCATGCGCATATTGAGTATGAGACAATCTGAACATCTCATATTAAAAACATTCTATACCATCATATAAGAACTGTTGTGGAACCCCACTGATTGCTTGTACGTTGGTGCACATTTGATCTTTTGTTTGCTTTTTACCTCTATATGTTTGAATGATGTAGTTATTTTGGTGCTTCAGCAGAGTCCTGCATTGGGAAAGTGAAAAATGGAGGATAAAGGAAATACTCTCAACAGAGTTCAGAAAGGGAGAGGCCAAAGCATTGACTGAATATTGCAGCTGATCAATGTTGGAGTCTTTGCTGAAGCTGATGAAAGGGAAAACAGGAAGAAAAATTGTAGAGTGCCTCTCAGGTGGCTTGCAGATTCCTGGGTTTTAGACTCGAGGAATAATTTCTGGTGTATGGTAAAATAGGCTGTGGAATATAGTCTTTTTTCTTTTACGTAGAAGTAAAAAGCATTTTTCAAAAAGGCATCAAAAAGGATTTTGCTGCTGTTTGATAGTATGAATATAGAAGCAAGATGAAAGACAAATAATTCTGTGAAAATGGCACCTCTTTTTCAAATGTTTTACTTAGCTCTAATCTTGATAGGAAGAGTCACTACTCATTTCTTACAGTTTGTATTATTGAAATAGAAGGACATATCTTGTTTATTTTATCTGTTTTGCATTACATATTCTTTGCAAAAATCTATGTTGGAATATTCTTAAGTAGGGAATAAAGAGCAATTTAATGGATAGGAGCTTTAGGAGTGACAGAAAGCTATGACCCATAACCTAAGAACAAAACAGAGCTGAAGTGCTTTGACTGTTCCTTGATACTTCATGCAAAATTACCAGAACTTATTTTTTCTTTGTAAGTTCCAGGGTTCTGTCTCATGAATCTTGACTGCAATACCTCACTGGAAATAGAAAACAAATAGGGTCCATCTTATGGGTGTCTGGAAGTAGAATCATTAGAATCATTAATCATAGATTCATTAAGGTTGGAAAAGACCTCTAGGAAAAGCAGAGCCTATGACCTATGGCGTCATTTTGAATAAATATCTTGGTTTTCAGGTAGAAATTTTAAAGATTTAAATGAAATTCTGCTGTTTACTAAGGAAGCGAGGATAGTTTTTTGTTTTTGGAAAAAAAAAAACAACACAAAAAACCCCACCCAAACACACAAATATTGATGAACAGACTTAGTAGATAACTACTAAACCTATGAAAAGTAAATAAATTTTGGAGGGATGTGAGGGAAGAAAGGAAGAAAAGACCAAAAAAGACCAAGAGTTTGCTTTCTTTAAAGTTCTCCTCTCCACACTGGAAAAAATATTTATAATCAAACAGACACAAACAATGTCACTATTTACTTCAGATGTGGGGGATAAAATCACATCTCTAATCAATGGTATGTCAGTCTGAGTTGTTAAAAGATTAATTGAAATGGTACGTAAAGAAAAATATACAAAAAAAAAAAAAACAGAGTAAGCAGATTTCCTTCTTTGAGGAAGTTTCTTATTTGGGCAGTTTCAGCCATCCTTCCAGCTCAACATGTGTGGAGATGCTTGGAGAGATGAATTCAATGCTGCTTGCAGTCAATACCAGCGTTAGGAGAGCACCTGCTCCTTGAGTCATGGTGGCTCCTTTGCCTTCAGAGCTCTCTATTCCATATGTTCCCCAAGTGAAATTTGCCCCATTAAGATATAAAAGGGACTTGGTTAGTTAAGATTTGATGTTTCCCATACATGTAGAGAATTTAGTAGATTGAAATCAGATTTCACTGGTCTTGCTTGTTTTGAAAAGTTGAGGGAAGCTATTAATGCTTTATAAGTATAAGGTGCTAATCCTTATTAGTTCATGGATTTTGCTGAGTTACTCTAGGAAGAGAGATTACAGTCGTAACCAGCAGATTCTGGCAGTATAAAACAGTTTCTTATCTAAAGAAGGAGATATTGCATTTAATCTTCAGCTATTTTTCTAGGGCACTTTGGTGGGGAAAAAAAAGTTTCTGATTAGGCTAAGCTTTGCATTATTCCAAAGGTATGGTGACGGATGCTTTCATAACAAATGGAGGAATACATAATGTATATGACTTTTCTTGTTCATGTTTCATGGGCTTGTAGTGGGACATTTTACTTGCATACTGATTGTCAACATCTTTTTAACGCTATTAAGCGCTTTCATGATGTGCTGATATACCACTTGCTTGGCACTTTGAACTTGTTAATAAACCACATTTTAAGAGCTGTTCCCCCTTTTTTTCTTTTTAGTATTAAGGCTTTAATTTTTTGTGTAATTGAGAAAAATTCTGACCCTGATATGTCCTAAAGCAAAGGTGGAGGAAAAAAAAAATGTTTTATGTAGTCATTTAAAAATAAACTCCTTAAATGCATCTAAACCAGGAAAAATAACTTGTTGTTTAAACATGAACCAGTTAATATAGCAGAGATATTTCAGTCCAGTAGAAACTAAATGCAGATCTGGGAATTATCAGTACATCAACTTTACTGAAGTCCTGTGGACCCAATATCTTGATCAAAACATACTGTCAGGACATGAGGAAGTTTTACCCTGCTTTGAATGTTTGCAATTATTTTCCTTCCATCCAACTTGCTCTAGACCAGTTTAAGTGTTTTTAGGGAGAAATTTCTTGGTAAAGCAGCAAAATATGAGTAATTAGGTATGTTCTTGTCCAGATGTAGCAAGCATGCCACAGCATTCTGGAACTGGAGGAGCTGGGAGAAACTGTATTTTTCAAAATAATGATTAAAAGTCCTGTCAGACTGGACAGCATACATATATACACATATATGCATACATATATATGTAGTGTATATATAACAATAAATCTGTGAGGCAAAGTTAATTCCACTGTTTCATATTGCAGTTAAAATTGGTATCTCAGAACCTCCTAAGTAAGTCTGTGCATCGTATTGTGCAGCTTTTCTAGTCTAGTCCCAGGGCTGCAGGTTTTTCTTAATTAGTTTTAACTAGTTGGGATTTATCCAGACTTGAACTGAATTTTTAAAGAACTCATCCTTGTAAATAGGAGGCTTCTAACCAACCGCTACTCCCTGTGTGAAAAATAATGATTATCCCAAGATCCTAAAGTTAATGTTGAAATAAACAGATGATACAGTATCAAAAACCAGCTAAGATGGGAATACCCTTGAGTCAAAGTTTTCCAAGGAAAAGCTGTTAGTTCCCAAGATGTCATGGAAGACAGTTTTGAAGTTTCATCTAATATACTGTCCAAAGCCTGTATGACTCTTAAATGCAAGTGTTGACAATCATGTTATCAAAACAGAAGGTGTTGGTAGAGGAAGTAAATCTTTCTTTGTTCTTTCTATTGCATGATCAGTTTGTTTAAAAATAAAAATAAAAAAGTTTGCTACAGATAAGGCAGATGCATATTTCTGCATATATACTTTGAAAATATTTGATTCTAGAAATATGGAATGAAAATAAAAGCTAACGCATAAAATTATGATAGACTCTATTTCAGATGAGAAGTAATAGAGAGTTATGGGAGTACACCAACTAGATTTCAGGGAGGGTTTTGGGCATCTGCACATGCAAACATCAAAATGAGTCCAGTTACAGAGAAAGAACACGGGGCGTGTGACTGTATTAATTTAAGATAGAATACCTAAAGAAGTTAAATGAGGACATGACCATGCTATTCAATGTAATGCAAAAATTGTGGGCTTTGGTACTTTATGGTCAAGTTTTTTCTTGTTGCTTGTTTCCTGGAGAACCTAGACTCAAACATGTTTCCCATCTTGGTTTCAGATTTTTTTTTTTTCTGATAGGGTTTGGGTTTTTAACTCAAGCTTGCCGTAGGTAATCTGTATGAGTTTTTTCAAAGATGTGGAAATACTAGTTCTGTTCTTTTGCTAGTAGCTATCATTTTTCTTAAACATAGCATTTTAGCATACAATAACTTAGAACTGCAGTGGGTATCTGTAACCCCACCAAATTTTATTCATAAATGCAGTTATTCCAGAATAAGGTTGCATTTTTCTCAGTGAACATGTATGGAAAGCAGTCTGGATTTGTACTTTATTCTAGGTTATACATTCATATATGTATATACATTATTTAAAAATTGATACCCCCTTTTGTAAAGGATTATATTTCAGTGCAGCTAAGTCTGGGAATGTAGCAACAGTGGTTTTCATGTACCAACTGTTCTTATTCAATGATAGGAACCACAGAGATTTATACTTTTACTGGGTATGTTATTTATAGAATTGAGTGATGTTTCTTTCCCCCATAGTTTGCTGACTTTATCCATGTAAATACTCAATTCTACTACTTGGCTCTGTCAGATTTAAATTTTTCTGTAAGTTGAGGATAGTCCTTTGTAACTGTGCATTTCTGTTGTCTACCTGATTCTTCACAAATCTGAAAATTCAATTTGTGGAGGGCTAAGTTTTAGTCTGATTCCATCAGGTTTCCTCCTGCTCTATACCTGGTATTTTTTTTTAGCTAAACACAGAATTCAAGTTGTGGTGGTTACACCCTGCTGGGCAGCTAAACACCACAACCGCTCTGTCATCCCCTCTCCTCAAAAGATTCAGTGGAGAAGAAGGTATGACAGAAACAATAAAAACAGCTCACAAGTTGAAATAGGGATAATTTAATTAAAGGGAAAAGATGTTATCTTCTGCCCATCAACAAGTGATGTTTCCAGGGAAGCAGGGCCTCCATACATGTAGCAGTTGTTTGGGAGGGCAGATAATGAGAACCCCACCTTCTCTTTTCCCTTTCCCACCTTTCATTGCTGAGTGTGACATCACATGGTATGGGATCGGTTTAGGTCAGCTGCCCTGGTGATGTCCCCTCCCCACCTCTTGCCCACCCCCAGCCTGCTGGCTCTGGGGGGGGTTGGAGGGAATCCTGGTGCTGTGCCACTATTGCTTACTAGCAGACAAAACACTGGCGTGATACCAGGGCTGTTCTAGCTACACGTGCAGAGCACAGCAGTGTATGGGCTGCTGCAGGGAAAGGTAACTCTAACCTAGCCAGACCCACTACAGTTGTGTCTTTGCAAATCTGAATACTCCAGTTTTTCTTGAAATGATTTGATCCTAAAAATCATGCCTGCTGTCCTAAACTGTTGAAGAACCAATACATTCTTTGAAGTGCTTCTAAATAATATATTAAAGCAGAGAAGTTAGTTTTTTTTGTAGATCAAACAGTTGAAAAAGAAAGCTCACCCCTGCCCCAGTGATCAGCACTTTTTAAGATGGGAATTTAGAGGTTGAAGTACACTTTTTCCAAGTGCATTTTGGAGTCCTACTTCTGTGTTTATTACAGATCTGAACTCTTAATTTTGTATATCTGTTTAGTAACTGTTAAATGTTTGTGTTGAATGTGACTATACCATCACTGGGAATGTATGCAATTTGGTGAATAATACTGCATTGAGGGGTTGCGTTCTGGTTTTTAAATGGCAGCTTAATTGCCTTCAATGTTTATTTACTGATGATGTAATGATTGAGTGTATTGAATTTTTTTTTCTTTTAATAGAATGAGAACTGCTTGGGACAAAGTAAAATTTCATTTCATACATTCAACACTTCCTCCCCTCTCCCCCCCAAAACCAAAAAACCCTACAACCACAAAAAAGCAAACAATAAAAACAAAACAAAACCACTCATACCACATTAACTGTAGAGAAATCATGAACTAGACCAGACAGTAAGGTTTGGCCACAGCAGCATATTTACTCAGGAAAATACTATTCTTTTCTAGTAAGAACATTGCAGCTTTTCTAGGATTCAGTGACCATCTGTTGAAGCTTACCTTTTCAGCTGGGTACTTAAGTGCTTTCTTTAATAAAGTATTATGTTATGTATTTCATACTTACTGAAATATCTCTTCTTTAAGGTGCCCAGGACTGAATGTTTGTGAAAAAAACAATACAGTACCTTCAGATAAAGCATTACATAATAAATTAAAAAAAAAAAGAAGAGTTGGTCAATGTTTTTGTGTGAACACATTTACATGAAGACTGGCAATATGAGTATTTCTATGTATGAAAGTGGGTGTATGCGTACGGCTGAACTGCAAGTAGGAAGAGATCAGCACTCCTTTCTGCAAACCTGGGTATCATACAGATGAGGTGAGCACCAGAGCTTCTGTGGGAGTGACATGTTGCTATTTTACTCCCACTTCGTATTTGTCCTGTCAAGATAATCTTTTAAAAGGGTAGTTTTCTTATTTTTATTTCAACTTTTAAAATACTTTTGTATCTGGTACTGACAGTGTGAAGAATTAAATGTCTCTAATAACCAGGCACATAAGAATACTGTATCTATAACATTATTTTTGTGGAGAGGACAAGGTCTGCTGTATCAGAAAGCAATGTTCTTAAAACTCTTTATGAATTACATGCTTTGCTGAAGTGAGCCAAATCCTTGTCATAATTGGGTGGAATTATAAGTTTGTTATTTCAGGTACTTGAATAATTGCTTCTCTCAGAGTTACACATTGAGGATTTGAAATGGGAAAGAATAAACATCATCAACAACAAAAATCGTTTTAGTCAAAATAAAACTTCCATCCCCTAGGATGGTTGGCCTGAAGCTATCCCTGACTGGGTGTTACCAAGTTGCTCTTACAAAGAGAATTTGGTACTTTTCTCCCCACCAGTGTTCCAAACAATCTTCCTATGTGACTGCTTCTAATGAGTATTTCTGACAGATGAAGAAGTGAAATGCCGTTTTCTCATGCATAATGTGGTATGCAGTATTGCACACAGACCTTTAAATTTTCTGTAAAGGTTTTTCTCTGATCACTGCACTAAAATACCACCTTATTTACAATTAAATGGAAAAACTCCTTGTTGTCAAACTCTTCCAGCCAAGCACTTTAAATGTCATCAAAAAAAAAAAAAGGAAAAAGAAGAAAAGTTTGATTCATTTTTTTTTTTGGTTGAGATTCACCTTCACCTGTTACCTGATTTAATATCTTAGTGTTTGCATGGGGCTTAAAGGAAAAGGGTGACAACATGAAGCAATAAAACAGCTTGCAAGTCCTGGAAGGTTCAGAGAAATTCAGTCTCTCGTTAAAGATCAGAGGAGTTGATGGCACTCAAAGGCAAACCCTTAAAATTCAATTAAAAAAGAAAAAAAAACCACAACCATATAATTGTATTTTGGAAATCGCTGTTCTGTTCTCTGTTAAAACAAGTTGCAAGTAACTGAGTAAATCAGCGTTTTAGATGCTCCAGCATTCAAACTCTCAGATGGCATATGATCATCTTAATGGTCATGAACTGAGTAAGCAAGCAAGACATCCTGTTAAAACAAGTTCTTTGGGTTCTTGGGAGAGAAACTGAGATGTCGTATGTTTCCACACACAAACATTAAACTCCCCATTGTTACATGTTTGACATCTTTTTTTTTCTTTTTTCCTTTTTTTTAAGTGACATGATATGAGGGATTTGGCATTGCCTTTTTTTTTTTTTTAATTTTAGTAGATGTATATTTGTAAATGGGGGAAAAATAATTTCAGAATTAAAATTGCATAAACTGTAGCAGGTATGGTGACTGACTTCAAGTGCAACTGGAATAGATAAAAGTTTGGAAATTACATGATCAAACTTATGTCGTTGCATAACTTTACCCATCTCTGCAACAAGGCTAAGTATTTCCAGCCTGTGGATTTTCTAGCTTTGACAATCATGCTTTCTTTAAATTGTCTGTTACGCTTGAAAAACATCCAGTATAGTAAGTCTTCACCATGCTTTTATTCATTAATGCTTTGTATTCTGTAACAATTTCAGCAAAAGCCTTTGTAGTAGACACGTAATGCAATTAGCTTTAAAAGAGCATAACAGGAACATCATGGATAATTCATTATCAAGGTGTTAGTAGTACCCAGATGGAAATTATATACTTGGCAAAAATGACCACTTGATTGTAAAGGACCTTGAAAATTTTTTTGTGTAGTTTGAGTTGCTGCGTACCTGCCTTTTCAAATTTGGCAACAGCTAGCTAAATCCCTTCTGAGGCCAGGTCCACCAGTGCAGAGAACTGTCTTTTAAGTCTCAGTTAAAAGTATGTGTGTCTGTAAACACCTAGTAGTAAATTCACATTGATGGCTAGCTAAAATCCACCACACCACTCTTTTACTCTCCCTCCTCAAAGAGAAAGGGGGGGGGAAATATGATGGAAAGGGCTCAGGAGTTGAGATAAGGACAGGGAGATAACAATTATTGTAATAGGCAAAACAGACTTGGCATAGGGAGATTAATAAAATTTATTGCCTGTTACTAAGAGACTAGAGCAATGAGAAACTAAAAGCAAACTAAAAACACCTTCCTGCCCCATCCACTTTCTTCTACCTCCTTCCCTTAAGTGATGCAGGGGGTTGCGGGGAAGTGAAGAGGGCTGCAATCAGTTCATACCACATTGTCTCTGCTGCGCCTTCCTCCTCACTTTCTTCCGTGTTCCAGTGTAGGGTCCCTCCCATGGGATGCCATCCTTCCTGAACTGATCATATGTGGGCTTCCCACAGGCAGCAGCTCTTCAAGAACTGCTCCAGTATGGGTCCGTACCATGGGGTCCATCAGTCAGAAGCAAGATCCAACATGGGTCCCGCCACAGAACTTCCATGGATTTGCAATTATGTCTTGATTTATAATCAAACCCTTAATATTTTAAAGTTAATTATAAAAGAACAGACTTCAGTAATCCATGTAGCTGTCATATTAAACATACAACAGCTAATTTACTATCATTAAGAATTAATCAAAAATAGCTAAGTAAATACTAGGATTTAAAAATTCAGCAAGCAAGAACGTATTTTGTTTTGGACAGAGAGTCTGAGTTCAAACTCTGTATAAAATACATAATAGCAAGCAATTTTTTCTAATAATAACGGTGTATTTTTTCCACTTTTTTTTTGTATGCACCATTGCATATAAAATTGCAGACAAGTCTTCCTGATAGTTTTGTAAAAACTATAAACAAGCCAAGCATATAAGTACGTTAAAAATGCTATTCTATTAGAAAAGTGAAACTGCAATGTCATAGCAGGATATGGATTCAGTTATAAACTTGTATAAAAACTGCTGTTCTGTCTGAAACAAAGTGATCATAATTGCAGACTCTCATGTAAACAAATTGTGTGCAAGAGTTTTTACCCAGAAAGTGTGGTTACTTTTTAAAGCTATATTATGTGATGTACTTATGCCTGATATTTAACTCTAGAGGTACAAATGCTACATTTAGAAATCTGCATAGAAACAAGGTTTTGTTAATTTAGTTCCTGGAGTTTGACAGCAAGTATTATTTTATTGTTTATTTTATTATTTCATTATTTATTTTATTATTTTATTATTTGTTTATGTTATTCGAGATACTAGAAGGGGAGGATTATGGCTGCTAACCTCAAGGAGAATTTTTATGTCCAGAATGAAGTTTTAGAATTATTTTGTTACAAGAGCAGTTGAATGATAGGACTGAAAGGTGTGGCTGAGCTGCTACCTGCTTTTTGTGTTTCTTGCTTGATGTCATGCCTGGGATCCCATAGCTTGTGGGAAAAAGGCTATGGATATAGGATCCTATATGTGTGTGTGTATATATATATGTATGTGTATATATATATGTGTGTGTATATCCATGAATATATATATGTTATATATATTTTCTCTCTCTCTCTCTCTATATATATATATATATTATAGGAAAAAGGTATAACATCCACACTGTACCACTTATTAGGTTGGCTCTTACGGCTTCTTAGAGTGATGCTCTTTTTTCATTCTTCCTCCATTTCTAGTTCACCACTGAATTAGATCGTTAACTGTGAAGAAAATAGCTCTGTCGAATCAGTCTAGAGGATGGGTGAACTTTCTCTTCAGCCTAAAAAATACAGTAGCAAAGCCCAGGTGTCAAATTAATCTCACATGGGAAGATTTACAGGAGAATTATTGTTTCTGGGAGCAGAATATTATTCTGACCAAGATGGCATTCTCCTTTGGTATTCAAAAGCCAGACTAGGAGCTCCCATTCTCTATATTTATGCTTTCTGAAGCAGTCGAATGCACTAATGAAGCTACTTTGTGAAGGATTTTTATGATGTTCTTGTCCTCTTTAAGTCCTGACAGAGCTTTTCCAATTCCAAGGCAAGTGGACATGTTAATATTCTCTTTTTAATATGGAGGGCCATTGAAAACAATATTTTAACATTCATAATTACTGTAAAACTGTAGCTTTATCAATTTGTAGTAAGTATCTCCAAATAATGATTTAAATGCAATAAAGTAAGATTCTTACATGCTGAATTTTGCCTTTTCGTCAGTATGAGACAAAGCAACTGGAAATTAAAATTATATGTACCAGAGACAGAAAGATACCCCAGTGCTATTATTGTGGGAAGCATTAAATATGCGGAGTTTCAGAAGCAATGAAAACACAAGCCAATATACTTTGTCACAGAATGTGTATATAAGATATATAAGTATATATCTTAAAGATATGTAAGTATATATCTTAATAATTGGGAAATAATAAAATGGGAAAGGAGGAAAAGAACTGAACTTGAAGGATGTCAGCAGTCTTCACTACCTTAATTATATTCTTTCATGTGTGTAGAGGAGAATTTTGTAAATAATGTGTTATCTTACATGCAAATGTTAAATTTCTATTTCTCTTCAACTAGAAAACTGCTTTATGGCTGTCACTTTTGTAAGGTAATTATATATGTGGTTGTGGGACTTTTTTTTTTTTTTTTACTTATATTCATGCAGTCCCTTGGTGTAAGCATTGTCATAATGTAAAGTATTGTTATTTGGCTATTCCTCTACAAATGAGAAACCGCATACGTGTCTTAGGTGTGCTAAAGCAAGCTGCATTGTACATTCTTTCGTATTGATGAATCAGATGAAGTTAGTGTCTTCACTTTCTTAAATAAAATTCTAACTAAAAAAAAGGAAAGCAAGCAGTAATGGTTACCTAGAAAACTTTATGAACAAATATGAACAACTGAACTTTAATGCTATGGTTGTTTTCTAGAACCACAGAATGGTTAAGGTTGGAAGAGTTCTCGGGAGGTCATCTGGTACAAATAGCTTGGTTGGACCCTTACTCAAGCAGGGACAGCTACAGCAGGTTACCCAGGATGGTTTTTGAATATCTCCAAGGAGGGAGACTTGTGTTCGAGTTTGTGCCCCTTGCCTCTTGTCCTGGCACTGGGTATCACTGAAAACAGCCTGGCTTGGTCTTCTTTGTACCTTCAGGAATAGAAATTGATAAAGAAACACACCATCCCATATCCCGCCCCGAGCCTCCTCTTCTCCAAGCTGGAGACGAACCGTCCCAGCTCTCTCAGCCTTTCATCACAGGAGAGGTGCTTTGGTCCGTTGGTCACTGTGGTGGCCCTCCATTGGACTCTTTCCGGTACGTTCATGTCTCTCTTGTACTGGGAGCCCTGGAACTGGGTAGAGTATGCCAGATGAAGCCTTGTCAGTGCTGAGTAGGGCAGAAGGGGAAAGGATTACCTCTCTTCACCTGCTGGTGATACTTAAACTAATGCAGCCAAGTATGCTGTTAACATTTTTAGTGACAGGGGACGTTGCTGGCTCATGTTCAGCTTGGTGTCCACCAGGACTCCCAGGTCCTTTCTGCAGAGCTGCTTTCCAGCTGGGTGACCCCCAGCATGTTCTGGTGCCTGGGGTAGTTCCTTTCCAGGTGCAGGTCTTTGCACATCTCCTTGTTGAACTTCATGAGATTCTTGTGAAATTGCTAATTAAAATCAAAAGTTTCTGAAATGGACAGCTATCTGGCAGATATCAGTATAAAAATGTAACATACAGCTTCACTTCCAGAGAAAACCAGGGTATAGTTTCTGAACAAAAACTTTATTATATAGAAGCTGACCTGTTATTTATGCTTTTACAAACACTAAATCCTACGTAATTTTTGAAGCTTGCTTACCAATTCACTTATGCAGGTGGAATTACCAGGGTAACAATGTCATATTGCTGCTTGAAAGTGTTTTTATCTTTTTTTTTCTTTTGCTGAATGAGAGGCAGGCATCTGCGATGATATGTTCTGCATTTGTTCTTAACATGCCACTTGCAATTTTAAGGAAGATTAAGAGAGATTCTGTCTGTCCCGTCTTCTCACGTGCTGTATTCTTAAAAAGGAAATAGAAAAGTTCTTCTTATGATACTAATGTACCTGACTGCTCAGATTTTTGCAGACAAATCTTCAGTCACTGAAAACAGTTGTAGTTTCACTACATTTCCATGCTGGCAGAATATGTGTATCATATGGGTTATGTGCTTTGTGAAGATAAAAAAAAAAAAAAAAAAATAAAGGGAAGAAGAAAAAACATAACAGTGTGTATGCTGGAGGAATGGGAATGAAAATGGTTATTAAGGAAGTGTCACAAAATTAAATGATATCAGTGTTGGGTTTTACATTCATGTCTTTGAATTAACTTCAGATATATAGTTTGATGGATGCGTATTTGTATAGGTAGGGAGATTAATTTTTATTTGAAGAACTTATTATGTTGCTCAAAATGCAAAAACAGCCTCCCACGTGGCATGATTAGCCATGCTCTTATCTGGTTATTCTGAATGAGACAATGAGAAATACGTATTTGCACCACAATATTTCATGTCACTATACCTTATCCCCACCACCTCCCCAAAAACATACTCAGTGGTGTTTTGTTTTTTTTTTGAGCATGTTATCAAGATCCTTTAAGTGAACAGTAGACATAAATTCAAGATCATTTCTGAACCGTGATGTTAAACTGCTCTTGCAAATAAGTAGACTGTACTTGGGGTGGTATGGTTCTGAAGGGGACCTGGGTGCGTGGCAGGTTGCCTGGCACTTACTATGATATTCTAAAAGTGATGCTTGAATGTCAGTTTTATGAAAGGAAAGTATGAAAAATGTTGGAGTGTGATTCACAGAAAAGATATCTTGATTCTTTTGAAGCTAATGGAAATAATGTCATGGATTTTAGAGAACAGACTTTTTTCCATATTTTCTTTAGATTTGTTAGAGTGACAGCCCAACTCAATCAATATTCTGTCTGCCCTAAATATTAATAATGACAGTTGTACCAGGTTTTCATAGTGGAAGACTGTGATACTGACTTCAGGGTAAGAAAGTTGTCTAGAAAGCTTCTGGGGGGTTGTGTTACTGTAAAGCATGATGCAAGCTGTGTGACATGGGAGCAAGCTGTTGGAAGTAGTTCAATTAAATCACTGAACAGTTACATTGTAAAATATAACTCCTTCTCTATTTTCTTATCTTTCATTGTTATTACTTACAAATCTAAGGTTGCAAAGTTAAATTTCTGTGGAGGGTCCATAAAATAAACAAGAACAAAATAATGTTAGATGAGTGAATTTTATTCCATGTGCTAAATTCTATTAAGATGTGGCTTTTCACAGTCTGATTAGAATTTTAAATATGCTTGGGAATTGAGAAGAAAAATGAAGTAGTTGCATTAAATTAAAAAAAAAAAGTCTCCAGAGCAGCTTCTTAGAGACAACATTTTGCATTTTGACCTTGAAGCAATAAAACTGCTATTAATGAAGTACTATAATACAATACAGTGTGTAACAAAGCAAAACCAGCAAAAGAATTAAGGAAACAATTAGGTAAAAGGACAATACTGATGGTAGTCAGACATGAAGAAGATCTATTAAGTAGAAATTACGTTGTGTTTTTTTTTTCCTATAGTATAATTAATTTTAAGATTGTAAGATTTTATTTTGAATCTGTTCTAAGTTAAGAAGGAAATAAAAGATTCTGAGGGCCTAGAACCACTGGCAGCTGGAAATTCTATGAAGTATTTCCAAATATTTCTGTAATTGTTTTTAGATTCCAAAATGCCCCAATTTAGTATCTTGTTATACTCGTATTATATATGTGTGTATATATATATATATAAAAATAAATACTAAATACTCATAAATACTAAATACACATAAATACTAAATATTCAAAAATACTTTTTACTAGCATTACAGCAAACGACGCAAGATTGTGAAATGAGAAGCAGATCAATGACTACATTAAATAAAAATGAAAAACTGTCGAAGCCTGGAAATTTATTATAATGAAGATCATTCCAATGTCTCTCTGAGAGTAGACAGAATATGTGTAAAAATTCATCTATTGATTTCATATAGTTGTGAACAGGGAGAGTCCCTCAGGTTCACGTGACTGAAGTTAATATTGATTTGGCTGCCAACATAAAGTTAGTATTTTTAATATTTAGTATGTTTAGCTTAATATTGCTATTTTAAGTTTGAATTAAGAAGACAAGAAAATAGCTGTTGTCTATCAGTTAATGTGTTCCCTAATGAACTTGGTTTATTTGGGAAATGAAGGTATTGAAATAACATCATGGTTTAATCATAATGTTAAATACATCTCACCTCTTCTACCTCGCTGCTGTGCAGATAGTTCATGGGAATAATGCATTTCATAGTGTATTCCTTAAGAATTGCTTCTGCCTTAAAATAACTGAACTATTCTATACGCTTTGTGTAGTCAGCAAAATAACTGTATATTTTATCTTAATCTTTTAGCTGTTTTGAATGTTTGAATTAGAACTTGGAACAATATACTTCATATTGCTTAGAGATGATAGTTGGGATACCAGTTACTCAGAGGTTGCGTGTTTCATTCATTGTGTGTGTCTAGTCATTGTAGTAAAAGCAGGTAAGGTGACTTGGATGATTTTGACCAGTGTGAAGACTATGTTTGATCAGTTAAGATGATAGCCTTTGCTATGAGTTCTGAGGGCATCAAATTCTCTAGGTATTTTAAGATGAGTCACTGAGAACATAAGGAAAGGATGCATTTGGTAACACTGGGATATTCTATAAATTTTTTGTTACGTTTTTAACTTTTATTTTTTCCTCTACTCATACTTGTATTAAACTATGAAAGCTAGAAATCGTTTCTGTCATAATTTTTATTGATATCTGTGCTGAATTTAGGCTATTAGTTATATTTATTCCTTTAGCCACAGGTGAAAAATAAGAGGCTAAAAATTTTGATATGTGCAGAAGTAGTTCAGTGTGTATTATCAGCTGATGTATACTTTGTGGTCTGTGTTCAGTATATTTTCTTGTAACAAAGGTATTAAGTGACAAGACAATTATTTCTACAATGTTTAACCAACAAATAAGTTCTAAGTAGGTTCCTCTACAAAGCTTTTCTCCTATGCAGAGTAAAATATCGTTTCTGTTGAAAAATTCAAAGGGGAGATAAGAGCTGGGCAAAAGATGTACCTCTGATTTGACAGTCCGTATATTTTGCCAATAGACTTTATTTGAAAATTCCTGAATGTGGTGTTGAGAATTATGGGATTCTGCAATGTATCCTTCTTCGGCTTTGTGAAGATTGAGTGGTCAGGTCTGTTTTTACCAGGTTGGTTACAAAAGCTTTTACAAAAACTCTTTCCAAATCATCTCAAGTTTGTGCAGCATGTTGTCCCGCTCAATATGGTACTGCTGTGTTTATACTCAGTGAGTTTGTACTCACTACTGTGTTGCTACTCAGCTCTTGCACTTAGAGTGGAATCATCGACATCATGTTTAAAATAAACTGTATGTGAAGCCGTGGTACTACTTAGCTGTTTTTGTTTTCCAGGACACCTCAAATAGACAGCATACTTAGCAATGCTGGCAACATCTGTAACATATTTGGTCAAACTGGATGATGTTAAGTCCCTTTAAATGTATTAAATGAGAAATGTGTGCATTAATCCGTTGCATACAGTAATGGATTTCCAGATGCTTTTTGACTGTGTGGGGGATTATATATGTAGTCCCGAGTTTTCGATATCAGTGTAACCATCAAGAGAAGAGCCACAAAGAAGCAAAAGATGGCAACGTTTGTTTCTTTATTAGAACATTATTTAATATGCAATCTTAAAGTCTTCTGAGGATTTAAGCAAGGAAATAAATAACCACATGTACACACAAAACCCACTCAATACAGTGCTCCAGAAAACCTGTTTTGTTTGTTTGTTTCCCTTTGGAATCTTTTAGGTCTCTTTTTACGGTGTTTTAATACTTGTTCAGAAAAAAATACGAAACCATGATGGCCCATGTTTTGAAATACAAAGTAGCTGTGAAACTGTAGTGGGCAGCAAGCCAACTTGTCCTTTTTTATTTATTTTTTATTTTTTTCTGAGAAGCTTACAAGTTTTTGTAGTGGTTATTTAATATTAAATGAGAGGATATGATTTTGGTAATGGTTAATCTTAAATACTTCAGTTATATAAAAGTAATAAAGCAAATACTTCAGTTATATGAAAGTAGTAAAGCATCATGGAGACACAAAGTTCTTGCTTGCAAATGTGGGTGTTGAATAAATATTAAATTAGTGCTGGTTGTGAGTGTAAGTTCATATACTGAACACTTCACCAAGCATTTTTTTATTACAAAATATTACTGGGGGGAACTTCTCTGTTGATTCTTCATATTTTTAACTTAAAAATTTAAAATTAGAATCAATAATTATATTGTAGTTTAACTTCATAACACCTCTTAAAGGCAATAACTGTGAACCTTATGTTGTCATCCTCAGGAGACATTCTCTTTAGAAAGAGAAATGTGTTTTTCCTAGCCTTGCTTTATTTTTGTTAAGTTTGAACCTTTTGGGGTCTAGTGTATTCAGGTGATTTCAAGTTGGAGATCAATTATGTCATCAGTATTCAACTACTTTATTTCACAGAAATTTTATTCTTGAATAAGTTTGTACAGGGAAGGTATTTTCAGGTCTGCATGGAACTGTTGCTGAAGATAATTCACTAAATAAAAAAGCTAAGTTTTGCAAACATTAAGACAAAATCACTTTCTGATTACAGTCGCACATTGGAGGTAAAAGATCTGTGGTTTATTTATTTATTTATTTATTTTTATAACCTCAGCAAAATATCCCATTTCTAGGGCACACCTGTAACATAACAGTGCACTACTAGGGAGAGTGGATTAAATTAATCTCTCTTGTGCCTTCTTAAAGTCAGTGTTCAGGAACTTTCTTCAACAAACCATTTATGCACTGTTTAGGTTTGCTTTTCAGATTTTTTCTTTTTTTTTTTTTTTTTGCTTCTGCTGTTGAATTACTAGTGGTACAGGCCTATTTTCTGTTTACTTCAAATAAAATATGTAGTGAGGGTAGCTATATAGAGTTGTGATGACCAGGATTATTCTTGAAGTCAAGGATTATTACTCTACTGTATTCCTCTTTGGAAGGACCGAAGGGAACACAGACTGGAGAAGCCCTTCCCTACTGTTTTATTCCTGATGTAGCTGAAAATCTTGAAATGTAATGGGGAAAAAAAAAAAATCCACAACCTAGAAACCAGAGTATAGTGCATTTCTTCAACAATTTTTCAGACAATTTCAAATACTTTTAATTATAATTTGAAACAATTAAAATTTTACATTTTTGAAAAACTGCTTCTGTTTCCCCCCTGGAAATTGGTGGGCTTTCCCAGATTTTTTTTTTTTCCTTGTAAAAGTTACTTGGGAGTCTTAGACAAAGCTGTATATATGCTGTGATTATGTAGATCAGTTTTGACACAGTAAATAACCTTTTCCTGTTATTGTTACTTACTTGTAGTGAGGCCACTTCCATTAATTTTAAAAAGGATAACTTTTTTTGGCTTCCATGTGAGATGTAAAGGATGGTTCTCAAGCTTGAAAAGGTGATGACTAAGGAAGAAGGAATGCAATGATACAAAATCATGAATTGTATGTAGAGGGTTAATGAGGATTATCTGTTCACTCTCTCTTCCAATACAAAACAAAACAAAACAACAACACGTGTTGAATTGGTGCTTCAGGACAAACAAAAAGAGCTAGTTCTTCATGTGTCAGCAGTTTTGTAGAGCTCCTTGCTGAAGGGCTTTGTTGATGCAGGGAGCTGTGTAAACTTCAGGAGATTTTGGAACAACTGTAGTTGCTCATGCAACTACATTTCAACTGAGAGAGCCTAAAAGGCCATAAACTTAAAAATTCCCTGTACTTAAATTATTTGGAAGGCTGTGAGAATACAAACACAGAAGTATCCACTATGTGCCCTGTTATCTTCCTGGGATGTCTGGGAAAGCCTCAGTTAGATCTCAGGAAAGACAGACCCTTGGGCTGAACCCCTACAGCTGGTTCCTGTGCTACGCGTTGTAATGTGACTGGAACGTGAGCAGCACAAACAGTAAATCATTACTGTTATTAAGACTAGAAGAGTGACTGGAGGTAAGGGTACTACAGTTATCTTACATAAATACAATATTAAATGTCAGTGCTGGAAAAAAGCTAGGGTACTATGTGTGTCTTCATGAACAAGCTAGGATCTTTAGCTGCCACTTTGTATCACAGTATTACAGAGATTTTTAGGATCTGTTCTTACAGCTACAGTAATCAGTATAAATTCCTCTTTACTATGAAGACTGCTTTATATGAATTTATCTGTATGGCAAGGATCACTCAAAATTTAAAGGAATCATCTGGGGAGCAAAGCTTTATTTTCTGGGGAGTGAGAACTGCAGCACAGCTGTGGCGATCATTTTTTCAACACTTGCTTACAACAGCAAGTTTTATATTCCTATGTAAAACCTAGACAGTGTTAACATTTTAATTGCTGTTTTATTTAAGTCCAGTCTAATAAATAAATTAATATCTTCTCTCCTTCCACTCAAACACTGAGATACCAAGATACTTTATTCTTGACCATTTAAGTGTTCTTTCAGCTTCCACTCATCTGTTTCAACTGGGTGTAAGATTTTTAAGTATTTAGAATTTACTGAACCCTCAGACTTCCATCTTCACACCAAGTGGGGTAGAAATTGAGCAAATATGCTTAAACTTTCTAGGAAAGAAGGAAGTCAGATTGAGTGTCTGAACTTGTCAGATTGTCTGAAATTCTTACAACTGTAAGAATTGCTCTTGTTCTGTGAAGTTCCCAAAGATAAACAATGTTGAGTAATCACCATTCCTGTCTGTTGAGCTGAGGTTCAATTATCAAAAAAAAAAAAAAAAAAGTTGCTTTTCAAATCTGGTGACTGAAGTATTTAATATCACTGGGGATATGGGGATATAGAATGTGCACAGTTGTGCATCATTAGCGGCTATTAATTATAATGCAGAGTTTACTCAGTGAATCAAAGGCTGTTTAAAATCGTAAATGAAATAGTTCATGGACAAGAAACCGAAGCCAAAGTACTAACTTGACTTTAGTTTTGCAAAAGTTAATCACAGTAGATGGGGATGGTGAATGTTTCTTGGGTACCATGTGTGCCCTCAAAAATGTAGGATATTGAAAGTGAATGTATAACCTTCGGAGAATGTTGTTGTTGTCATTTTTATTATTTTTTTATTTATATTCAAGTGGCTTTTAAATAAAAAGCAAAAGTAAGTAACTTGTGGCAAACAGCAAAATAGTTTGCACAGTTTCTGGCACCAGTCCCAAAAATCCATAAAAACATTGGGACCGTGAGTGCTAAAATATTTGTTCCATAGCAAATATTTCACAAAGAATATTGTTTTATTGTGCTAACTGGATTCACGTTGCTGAATAATCGTATATGTATTTTAAGCAAATGAAATATTTGTCTCTTATATATGCTAATACTTTACCATTCCAATGATCAAACTTTGAACGTATCTACTACAATAGGTACCACAATAGTGGTGTGTTACTGTCAGTCCATTCTCAGCCATTCTAAAATCTCAATGTAATTTCAGCATATTCTCATGTTACAGATAGTGCATCAATCTGATACTAGCAATAATATCGTTCCACATTTTGCAGTAAAATCTGAAAGCAGAAGAGATCAGGTTCTTGGCTATTTCTCTAGAGAACTTGCAGCTCATGCATACTGTTCACAGGTATCGTTTAGGAGCTGCTAAGTGTTAATTGGAATATCTTAAAGCAAGCAAGAGCTTGTCTGAAGAATAATTAGATGAATGAGTGAAGTATCAAAGATAACTTGGCACTATCACGTGGAGAATGCAAATCCATTGTTCTGTTAAAGATAACATGATGCTGTTGGCATGTTTGTTAGGTGTGCCATGATTTCAGAGATTCACAGCACATTCCACTTTCAAAGAGTTAATTTTCTTCCATGGTTAATTCTAGAGACTATGTATTATGTGATTATAACATGCATGTAGGAAGAATGTTGGTGATGACAGGGAATAAAAAATATTCTTGTAAAGAAGCTTTCATGTACAAGAAATCTGCAAATGCAAATTCATGAGCCAGTACAGCATTTACCGTACAGGGTGTGTAAGTATGAGATGAAAGAGAAAATGTTTCTGATGTCAGTAGGTTAAATGGGAAGTTTGCATGCATTAGTATCTTTGCACTTAACACTTTTTATTTTTTAATCATTGGTTCTTCAGGTCAAATCTCTTAGCCTGAATCACCTTTAGATAGCTAAAACATCCATAAGTATTTAAAACTTTCCAGATCCCTTTGTAGTTTCCAGTATGGTTCTGCTAAAGCCAGACAAATACACTGAGGATTTAGGCCAAAGTCACAGCTCACAAAATTGTCACAACATTCATCATGGCATTGTTAGCCAGTTAATCTCTGGTCATCTAAAGCGTTTTGAGCTAATATATCTCAGACATCTTACAACATTGTCTTTTAGATCAAGTAATGCTGTTGCATTGTAAGACAATGTTTAAAGCTGTGTTTTCTGCTGGTGAAATGTATGTAGTTCTTTCAAAGGTGGTGAATCACATCTAATAAAATGACAACTAGGTAGTTCTTTAATTTGATCTGGAAAAGTGGATTTCAGTTTTAGCAGGAGAACTCTTTACAGCAACCACAATAAACCAAGTTTGCCACTGCATATGAAAGATGGAAACGTTGATGTGGTAGAATTCAGCTAAGCTGACCATCAGGATACTGGTCAACTGAACTACCTGCACTTTTACCAGATTCTAGAAGAATGCAAAATTTTTACATTATTAAAAAATGCTGTTACACTTAACTTTATAGAGAGTATTTTAAGAAAAAATCTTTTTTTTTTACATTTCAAAAATTATGTAAAATTCTTCAACATGTCAATTAAAAAATGCAAAACTTTAGTTGTAGCATAGTTGTAACACAACTATAAGTAAAGTTTCCCTGATTTCCCTGCAGTTTCCAAAATGTTTCCCTAATTCAAACACCTAAACAAATACAAGCAACCAGCTTGAGTAATACAATTACCAAAGTGGAACTTAACAAATAAGAGAGCATCAGGTAGAGAATCCAAACTAAACCATCCCAGTATCATGTTGTTTAAGAAAAACCTGCCAGCATCAGACATGTGTCTGGTCTGCTCCTCCTCCTTACCCTTCAAGAAAATAAATTCTCATATATACAAATTTCCCTATGAAACTATTTCTGCATTAAATAAATCACTTGCATTAGTATTGCAATTCAGGAGATGTGACAAGTGATCTTGCACCATGTCTCATCAGACCAGAGTAACTGGAAGCAATGGCAAGTGGAAGTGACAACTCCTGCCAGCCTATAGCAGTGCAGTAGTGTTACCTCCCAGTAACAAGGACGATAATGTGTTTCATGCTTGTTAGTGCCTCCTTTAAATTTTTTAACTCTGGTTTGATACAGAGTAAAAGTGGTATTAAATGCTATCCATGCCACAGTAATGTCTTATTCTAACATAAGCTGAAGAAGCCTGAATTCAGATTAATTTTGCCCTCAAGTTTTGTGACTTTATTATCACAAAACATTCTGGCATTACACTGGTACATAATAGGCCTAACAATTCTATTCAAGCTGGAAAGCAAAGACTGATATTGCAGTATCCTGTGACACAGCACCTTGTAAACTTACCACCTTATGATAATATGCATGGAGCATATTCTTTGTTATGAACAATTTTTATTGTTTGTGCATTACTGCAAAGGAGAATTATTTGAAGAAATTTTGAAGGAATTGTTTATGTCAAGCCCCTCCTAGAGAGAAGGATCAACAATGGAGTAAATAAATGGGGTACTGCCAGCTGTTTAATGGGCAGGTCAGAAATGGTAACCTCTCTCGAGCAATGTGAATATTTAGACAACAAGGAACTCAACAGTAGCAGCAAACAGCTGCTTTTTGAAGCTGTATTACAAAAAGAGCCTGTGGTCCAGGTGGTGAGCTAAGATGATAACCTTTTGACTGGGAAGTGCATTTATTGTTTTTAAATTACATTCACATTCACCAAACCTATGCAAGAAAGCTTGTGATTCAGAGGTGAGTCAATAAAAGAAGAATACGAAGCTGAAAACCATATGTATAGATTCAATGTGGAAGCACGTCCTGCTCATTCTTTGTCCTGATCACTGTTTACCAGGTTTTCCTGCATCAGTTATGGTTTTCTTAGTGACTGCTTTCCAAATCTTGCAACCTTCCCAATGTATTTTAGAAAAAAATATATATATTTACCAACTTTTGTTTTTTATGAGACCACTGAATGTGCAGCTGAAGAGGATTAAAGATCCTGTTCCAGTTATGAATCCTTTTCTTTCCTTTTTTTTTTTCTTCCCCCTCCTGAGTAGTGGTTGGTTTTGTGGTGTCATTTTGTTGTTTGTTTGTTTGTTTTTTTCAGGCTTAGTAAGGTCAGGGTTATTTAGCTTCCACTTGGCCTCCTCCTTTGAACAAGTAATCCACATTTCAAACACATTACAGAGCCTGGCTCTGATGGAAGGCATGGAAGAGAAAAACAGAATTCCAGCACATTACTCTGACTTGACTGCACTGATTACAGGACAGGCATGAACAAAACACTGCCGTGCTCTTGGGACGACAGCTTCTCCATATGGAGTACCTTAGCCATTGCTTTGCTCACTTAACAGTTGTCTTTGATAAGTGATCAGGAACTACTGTTTCTCTGAACAGCAGCACAATAAGGTGAATTAAAAAGCAAACAAACATTTACATATAAGTGGTTAACAAACTTGTGAAAAAGTTTCTTGATTTCTGTGATTTTAGTGTAGGTAGAGTGCATACAGTAACTGAGAAATGTAGTCTTCTTAGCAGTAGTTAACCTTTAACTAGTAGGTAAGGAACAATAACATTGAATCTACTTGTCAAAAAATGATAACTTATATCTAACTTGAGCATGCATTGTGAAAAGTAAGCAACAGATGTTACTGTTAAATTAGTATCTATTTGGATTTTTACCATAGTTTGTTAGGTATTCACTTAAGGTAATGTTTTTTAAAGCATGGAGATATGGTTGGGCTCTGGGGAAGTCATTCAGATTTCTCTTTTGTCATTTTAATTGGCTGTTAGATCACAGATATTTTTATTTTAGTAGTGTCCTGGTTTCAGCTGGGATAGAGTTAATTTTCTTCATAGTGGCTGGTATGTGCCATGTTTTGTATTTAGGAGAAAAATAATGCTGATAACATTGATGTTTTAGTTGTTGCAGACCAGTGCTTACACAAAGCCAAGGACTTTTCTGCTTCTCGTGCTGCCCTGCTGGTAAGGAGGCTGGGGGTATCTAAGAAGCTGGGAGGGGAAAGAACCAGGACAGCTGGCCCAAAGTGGCCAAAGGGATATTCCATACCATATGGAATCCTGTGAGACAACAAAAACTGGGAGGGCTGGCTGTCTGGAGGGACTGCTGTCTGGGCATTGGTTGGCAGGTGGTGAGCAATGACATAATGTATCACTTGTTTTATATTTTAAAAAATTATCCTTATTATTATTATCATTATTATTATTTTCCGTTCTGTTTCTGTTTTCCCTGTTAAACTCTCTTTATCTCAGTCCATGAGTTCTTACTTTTTTTTTTCCTTCTGACCCTCTCACCCATCCTCCCATCCCAATCAAAGTGCAGGAGGAGCAAGCGAATGGCTGTGTGATACTTAGCAGCCTGCCGGGTTAAACCACAACAAATAGTTAAACTAGAAAAGCAATAACCTATCATCAAAATGTGGGTTTTTTCTTTTTTTCTAATTATAAAATCTGAATTCTTTTAAGAGTACTGTTCAATTATTGTTTTACTGCTGCAAGTAAAACTACTTAGTATAAATACTAAGTTTATTTTAAAAGAGAAAAAATATTAACAGGCTAAAGGCAGGAGGGAAACCCTCAGACAACCAAACTGAGATTAGAACTGTTACAAAAAAAAAAAAGAAATGGTCTTGGGACCTATTTATTTATTTATTTTATTGAGTAGACACATTAGTTTAAGTAGAAAAGAGGTTGTCATTAATATACTCTGTTAATATACTTTCTTATTATTAATTTCATCAGTTAGACTTTTTTTGAAAGCACACTAATGGAGGAAAATCTTGCTGCAATTTCAGATTAAGACATGTAGTCTACAGACACTCATAACAGTGTAGATCAGTCTACAGCCATTTGTGGAAGAAATGGTGCGTGAACAATAAAAATTCACAGAGGACCTGTGAAGAGAAAATGACTTTCTTGCTGGAAAATGAAAGCAAGGGAGAAGTTAGAAATGTGTTTGAGCCATATGAGGTTGAACAAGGTTTTTTTCTAATATAGATAATTTTTCCATTTATTATTAAGGTTCTAAGAATTTCCCAGAACTATTTCTTCATAAGAATGACAATCCCACTTCAACATTTCCTGTCCCCCCAAAAGTTTGACAAGTGCCAATCTGTTGTTGAGTAGATTCTCATCTTTTAAGTGAATTACGGTTTGTAAATTTTTGTTGTGTATGGCTCTAAAAAATGAATAATAGACATAATTTGTCTAAAAGTGAAACTGCAGCTGCAGATATAAGTAATAGAAAATCTGTGTTATGGCACAATGTTTCACTTTTTTTTTTTTTTTTTTGAGAAAACCTGGAACACATTGGGGTCTTTGAGTCAGCTGAGACACAGATGGAGCCAGTCAAATGTGGAGTATAGCTAGTGTTCCTCAGAGTTATATTTTCAGTCTATTTTCAAGTCAATACGTTTCACAGAAAAAAATGATGATAGCACTGATTGTAGTGCCCTTCCTGCAGAAAGCAGAGATGATGGAATATTTCCATGGTGAATTAAAATGCACGCAGTGCTGAGCAATGAAAATGAATTAAGGCAAAATCAGTAACTTCGTTTTAAAAACAACTGTGAGCTTTAATTGTCATAAATTCAGAACTAATTAAAAACATGTTGACAAAAATTGGACCAACAGCTTGTCATTTTCAAATCTAAGTGAAATGCAAAGTGCTGAGAATAAATTACCAGGTCTGAATTCAGCTCTTAAGTTTAGTGCTTCTGCTACATGTAGGATATCTCAGAGTATTTGGGGGGGGAGGAACAGTACGAAATATCAGAAAATATTTTGCTCCACGTGACCTGGAATTGGTGCCTAAACTTTCAGATCTGAAGACTTTTTACAATAACTGGATCTGGCTGTGTGTCTCATTCATATCTTAACTCCATGCTGTGTGAGACTTAGTCATGATCTCCTGTCCTCCCTCACACCATGTAAGAAGAAAATAAATCTGGGGTTGTTGACTGTAATATGTAGTTCCTAGGAGGTCCAGATAGGTCCCTAGTCTGGTTTATTAAGGGAACAGAACCACAAGATGTGCTGTGGCATATAACGTCCCCCCTCAGTATGTTCCCATCTGCTCTGATAATAACTATATATATAATATAATGTAAAAAGAAACATTCAAGTCCACAGAGGTTAACTATTTTATTTCAGGATTGATCAATTACCATACCGTACCTTCATATGCTAATATAATTAACCTAGTTGAATGCAAAAATAATGGTCTTTCATTAACAAGAGGAACAAGAGGGTGGACACATCTTCTAGGTCACATCTTCATAATATTGACATAAAACTTGGTGTACATGAGCTTGTGTTACATCTATCCCATGGCTGAAATGTCGTAGCACTTAAGTACTCACATCTTTCTGCTCAGGAAGAAGATAAATCCAGAAACAAATTCAGCATTGATGTGTACGTACTTAAAACAGATGCTACAAGGTGATTAATTGCAAGTTTCAAAAATACGTTTAGGGATTTTACTTAGTTGAGGTCGTTGTTCTTGCATGTCGTGGTCTCTATAGTGCTGGACACCACTGCCATGCAAATCTTAAAATTCCTGAAACTAGGACAAAAAATATAAAGGATTTTATAAAATATAATCTAAAATGAATATGCTTTAATTTTTACACAACTTTATTAAAGGGATTAAGAAAATATTCTAGGTGTCTTTTAAAATACAACCCCAAATTAGCAGAGATATCTTAATATAAGGAGTAAATTTGTAAGGCCTGTATGTGAAGTGCATTGATTAACAGGATACAACATAGAGGAGTATGTGATTATTTTGCTTTTTTGAAGGGCTCAATAACAGCATGCCGGTGTGGGATTTTGTTCTCTGAGCCAATTACTTGTTTATAACTGAAATTTCCTGAATGGCTTTGCAAGCTTTGGCATCCTGTGCTGAGACTTTTGGAAAAGAATGAGCAAAATATATCCAGTTATTAGAAAGACAGAGAAACAGAAGTACATGTAGTGTAGTAGAGGGCTGAGGAAGGTAGTTTATTCCTTCTTTGTTGGTTAAAGGCTTAGTAACTTTTGACAGTAAACTTAGGGGTGTGTGAACAAATTCCTCTCTGTCCTGCTTTCTGCAGGTTGAATTGCTCAACTGCTGACCTGAATAGAGTAGAATAATGCAGTATCAACTATGAGCAATGGTTAAAATCTGGTTCATTAAGATGTTAATTATGCTTTATTTGACAATTCCCTGGATAGGATGGCAACCCCCTGGGAATGCTAATGAAAGTTTGGGGTCTGTCTCTGAGAAGTATGTGAGTAACACTGTCACACTGAATTATTTGAAATAGATTGTATCTAAAATAGAAATGTACTAATACATTAGTACATCTTACATGATCAAATTATAGATATGTATTTATGTATTTGAGACAATACAGTTCAGAAGGGACAAGAAGTCCACTGAGTTTTCTGTGAATATATGATCCAAAATTTATTATTTGTTATTGCCAAGATGATTATTTTTGAACAGTAGTTTTACTGAGTAAAATTTACTTTGCATTCCTCTCTCTATTCTAGACACAGTTTACACTGAAAAGTATTATACAAATGGTCTTACTTGAACCATTCTTTTTTCAAAATTGTATGTGTTGGTTTCTAATCAGCAAGTAATTGTGGTTGATTATCTACTATCTTTATAATCTAAATATTGGGAGACATGCAGCAACTTTAAGACAGTCCTGTATTTTCTCAAACAATTAATGCTGTACCGGTTATTTTATTGACTTGCTGCATTAAGACCTTCAAAAGAAAAAAGTCAGTTGAGTATTTTGATCTATAGTGTAATGGATACTTTGATTAAATTATCTTTTCCACCACAACAAAATATTTAACTGAGAAAATTTAATATAACAGGTTTCGTATCAGAATACTGGAAAATATAGTATTGCATGTTTATATAACTTGGTGTAACAGACCTTAGTGAGCCTTTGTATGGTGCACCTTACTGCAAAAATAACCAAGTATAATATTAATACTTCTCTATAAAAATCAACACAACTTGCTAGTTCTGTATGTTTAAATTATCAATAAAATGTTTTTCACTACCTCTTACAGCCTGCACCTTGTAAAGGTCTGTGGTAGGAAGTCCTTAGAGACTTTTTGTTCAGTTACCATGGCAACTTTGAACTCTCTCTAGCTGTGGAGAAAGCTTCAAAAATTTTTTTGCTCTATGAAGAAAATGTTTGTATGTTTTTTTTTTTTGAAGAAGTTACACCAGATAAACTTGTATTTTAAAATGCTTTGGATTTTGCTATTTAAGTACCTAAAAAAAATTGCTGAAATGGGAAGGGAGGAAGCAACTTAATTAAAATGCTTTCTTAGGAAATGTTTCCCAGGTTATAAACTTGGACATAGGAATTACATTGCATTTATGTCATAAATTAAACTGTAAAGGTTCTGTAAGTTGGAAAGATGATCCTTGTAGTGTGATCAGATCTTAAAGTTTTAAAATGTCCCAGTGTTTGTACTTATAAGTCTGTTCTCATGTGAGGCATATGCTGCCTCTATCCTGGATAGATTCACAAGCAACAGTTTTGAGTAGAGAAAGAAATCTATAAGTATCCTTTGAATGGTGGCCTTGCTGTTGGAGAAATGTTAGAAGTAATGCAGGAAACAAATATTGTGGCCACATTGCTTAGAAATAATATAAAAATATATTTGAGCTATCCATAGTCTTCAAAGCCTTCTCAGCTTGAAAGCTTTTACCCCAATTTATTTGTATCAACTTCAGTAAATATTGATAAAATAGTTCCTTTATATATATATACATATATTTTTTTTTTCTCTTAAGAACGTAAAGATTTATATCTGGTAATTATGAAACTGTCTTTGCGATGGTTATCAAGCCAGTATGGTAGTAAGCAATTAATATGAACAATCAAAAATGAGCATAGGACAGAATCTCTGGTTTACTTGACAGTGTAAAACCTGAAAGCTTGCATTAATTCCTACTTGCCTGTATTATTCTAAACATTTATTTTTTAATTTTCACTTGATAGAAGTCATGTTGCTCCTAATTACAACACAGGTACTTTTCTGATATTTTAATAGAAAATGCTCATATATATTAACCAAAGAGAAGTAAGACTATATAAGCTAATTCCAATTCCATCCTTTAAGAAAAGGTTTATGTACTCGGCAAAGTTAGACAGGTTTTACCAGGGTCTGACAAGTTCATACCGTTGAGGTTTGTTGCTTTTTCTCTCTTCTAACTCTAAAATTTGAGTTTTATTTTGGTGAATAGTTGTGTTGCTTTGCAAAGGAAAATGATAACAAATTTTAGTAGGGTGGCTTTTTTTTTCCCTAGATAAGTGATAAGTGTGACTAGCAATTTGATGTACTGCATAGCTGATCAGAAACAATTGCACTGTGTGTTAGGAAAAAGACCAAGCCTTAATTTTCAATTTCTGATGTTTCTTTTAATGCTGGTCCTTTACATCATCAAGACTTGGGAAATTTCTTCTCTTTAATAATGAGCCATATTTATTGCAAATGCAGTATTGCTTTTGGAGTTAGCTGTTTTTGTTCTGATTCCTAATACAACATAGACAATACCCAGTCATGTATTGCAGTGGGAAAAATGGATTGTTTCTCAAATGTCATCCTATGTGGTATGTCTGCATAAAATATGGAGTTCTGACTAGTAAAATGAAGAAAGATAAATACCAGTCTTGCTTCAAAAGGCTAGACTTTGAGGTGATGACGTTTGGTCAAGTCACAATCTTTTGCTCCTACAAGCAACTGTCTTTTCGGTATTTTTTCTGAGGAGCTACATATCTACTTGAAGATAATGCCCCAAAATTAAGATTAGCTTTAAGAATATTTGTTTTAGTGCCTATCCCTTAGTTACTTTGTCTAAATATTTGTAGACAAAATACAGAGAGGCAACTAATGCCCACATCTCACTTCAGAGTAGATTGTATTAGCTTCTGCAATATAATAAACCAATTGGGACCAATGCTTGAATTAACATAATAATTAATGTTTCAGCAAATTGTTGTAGGTCACAGTAAGAAAATGTTTAATCTTTCTGCATTCATCTGTGCACATTCAAGGCATGGGGAAATCTAAAGAGACTGAATTAAACTTAAGTGTATCAGAAATGAACAGAGTGTTTTAAGAAAGCTGTGAAAAAGATTTAGCTTTGTTGGGAGCTGCTCCTGTTTGGTTTTGTTCTAAAAATAAAAGATACACCAGAATTGGGTCACTACTCAAGTTATAGCTCATTTAATGAGAGAAAGCTGTAGAGATGTAAGAGCCAAAATAGAGAATTATTCTGCATCTGCCCACTTAAGAATCTGGGATTTCATATTCCATTGCCTATGGTCAGCTATTACTGTAGGAAGAATAACACTCAGAGCACTGGACTGGAATGACTATGCGTGAGATTCAGTATGCCTGGTCAAAATTACTCTGGTGTGCCATGTGTGTGGGACGGGGCAAATACTTACAAAACTAATACAGGTTTATTGGGGAGTGAAAGTGTACTTTTCTAAACATAATGCCAGGGTTAAAAATTGATTGACATTAAGTGGAAGATTTCATGTCCTTTTGAGGGTTGAGTTAAGCCAATGAAAATTCAAAATTACTTTGTACTAGCACTTCACACTTGCAGGGGAAAAAAAGAAATCTAGATGTTGATTACCATGCTACCAGAAATAAGTCAGGATCCACCTATCTCGAAACCACTTTGGAAATCCAGGGTAAATCCTGAATATCAGTGGAATATTTAGAAGTAGTTTTGTTTGTTTTTCTCCTTTCTCCCCTTTCCTTTTCTTCTTTTTACTGTTACAGGGTAAGTAGATTTACTCATTTAAACGCTAACTTATTGTTACAGGAATTCACTTGACAAAACAAAAAACAAGGAAAAAAATAGCGCGCACACAGGAAGAGTGAAGAAAATGTTATGTTCTGCAGACGTTCTCTGTTACTTGTATTATAGTATTGTTGTGGTTTAACACTGAGGCAGCCAAGTACCATGCAACCACTCTCTCACTCCTCCTCAGCATGATGGAAAGTGGAAAAGAAGATGAGATGGAGGGAAAAACAAAGCAAAAGAGCAACAAAAAAACCTTGTGGGTTTGAAATAAGAGCAGTTTGATGAAAGGAAAAAGCAAAGGGTGCACAGAAGCAAAAGGAGAATAAAGATTATTCTCTACCTCCCATCAACAAACAATGTTCAGCAATTTCTTGGGAAGCAGTGCCACAATGCACATAGTGGTTGCTTGGGAAGATGAATGCTTTCCTTACGAGAGTCCTGCCTCTTTCTTCCCCCACCCTCATACAGCTTTTATTGCTGAGTATGATGTCAGATAATATGGAATATCCCTTTGGTCGGTTTAGGTCAGCTGTCCTGGCTGTGTCCCCTCCCATCTCTTGCCCACACCCCGCCTTTTGGTGGAAAGGCTATTGGAAAAACAGCCTTGTTGCTGTGGCAGCACTGCTCAGCAACAGGAAAAACATTGGTGTGGTATCAGTGATGTTTTTCCCTCAGTAAGTTTGCAGATGACACTAAGTTAGGCGCGAGTGTTGATCTGCTCAAGGATAAGATCTGCTCTGCAGTGAGATCTGGATAGGCTGGACCGATGGGCAGAGGTCAACTGTGTGAAGTTCAAGGCTAAGTGCCAGGTCCTGCACTTGGGGCACAACAACCCCATCCAGTGCTAAAGGCCGGGGGAAGAGTGGCTGGAAAGCTGCCCAGTGGAAAGAGCCCTGGGGGTATTGGTCAATAGTCAGCTGAAAATGAGCCAGCAGTGTACCCAGGTGGCAAAGAAGGCCAATGGCATCCTGGCTTGTGTCAGGAATAGTGTAGCCAGCGGGAGCAGGGAGGTGATTGTCCCCCTGTCCTCTGCTCTGGTGAGGCCACACCTTGAGTACTGTGTTCAGTTTTGGGCCCCTCACTACAAGAAGGACATCGAGGTGCTCGAGCATGTCCAGAGAAGGGCTACGAAGCTGGTGAGGGCTCTAGAAAACAGGTCTTATGGGGAGTGGCTGAGGGAACCTGGGGTTGCTTAGCCTAGAGGAAAGGGAAGCTTTTAATATAATGCATAATTTACACCGTATAATTATCTTAAAGGAGGATATAGTGATGTAGGGGCTCTTCCAGGCACCAAGTGATAAGACAAGGGGGAATGGGCTAAAGTTGTGCCAGGGGAGGTTTAGGCTGGATATTAGGAGAAATTTCTTTGTATGGCATAGGAATAGGCTGCACAGGGAAGTGGTTGAGTCACCATCCCTGGAGGTCTTCAAGAAATTTGTAGATTTAGGACTTAGTAGCATGGTATAGTGGTGGATATCAGTACTAGGGTAACAGTTGGACTAGATGATCTTAGAGGTCTTTTTCAATGTAAATGATTCTATGATTCTATGAACACTGTTCTAGCTACAGTTGCAAAGCACAACACTATATGGGCTGCTGTGGAGAAGGTTAACAGACCAGCCAGACCCAGTACAAATATTCTGAGCAGCCAGTGCAAACTCTTGTTCAGCTGTGGTTGTGGCTCTACAAACAGTATCAAAAAAGTGGAACACATGGAAAGAAAATAAAAATTGTGCCAGGATGGTGGTGGTGGGGAGGGGTGGACAGAACACATGACAGTGAATTTGCCTAAATCAATGAGAGAGTGCAGAAAAAGTGTTCTCAGCTCAGCCTGTTTCTTTTATGGCAGCATGGAAAACTTGCCTACTAACTCCGTGTTGGAATGTGGGGACATAGCAAGACAAAACAGGAGTTACACGAGCTACACATGGATGCATCCAACAGTCATAATTTTGTGGCTAGCAGATTGGTGCACATCACTTGCTTTCACTTATGAAATGGAAATAGTTGAAAGTGCATATTGTTTCTGTACCTACAGGCTAATGTACAAACAAATAATCTTTAAGTAATCAAATCAAATTATCCTGGAGCTGAATTGTGTATTATCTCTGAAATTGTGCTTAAAGTTTCACTTTAGGAATACAATGGAAACGGAGGCAATAAGAGAATTAGGAGTGGAGAGGTAGTCTGCAGATTTATTATTTAATGATACTTGAAAAAAATTTTATAGATGAACATGCTTCTTATTTTAAACAACTTACAACTGTGACACTGTTTTATTTGAATACAGGGGTATAATATTACCTCAGCAATAGGTGGAATTATAATATACTTTGAACAACGCATCTTATTAATACCAAAACTGAATGCTATAGGGATTACAATCAAAACTCTTAGAAAATCTGTAGGGTGTTGGATTCTTGAGGAGAAATATAGAAAACAAATATAGAGTGCTTGGTTGATTGACAAATGTGATAATTCCCTTTCTTCCCTGGAAGTTCAAAAAGGTTTAAATAATTTTATGAATGTAATGACCAACCTGATGTTTCAGTGATGACTGCCAGTGTTTTCTGTGAAGAACACTTCAAATTTAATTTGAAGGTATCCAGAACAGTCATCAAATAGCTTTAAAAAAAATCGAATGACGTATTCTGCAGGATCAAATACCTTGTGTATGTACATTAAGTACTTTACACATTTTCTCAGGGTGGTATAAAATAGAAAGGTTTTTAGAAAAGCAAAACCATATTCAGCAATACAAAAAAGAAAAACTAGCTTGTAGAATAAGGCTGAATTACTAGCTTATAGAATTTACAGTATGAACATTTTCTGAATGTATAGTGATCCCGTCACTCTGGCTACTGCACCATGGCATTTTCTTAACATAGTAAATGTAAGACCTAGCCAGCCTCTGGGGCTGTGTGTCTAAACAGCTGAGCAGTAATTATAGGGGAGGCATGGCCAGAAGGGAGTGAAGGTGGCTGGTAAGAACATTAGTATTTGAGTAATTTGAAGTAAAATTTCGGTTATGCTATAGGGAAGAACAAAAATACAACTCATTTCTTCGGAGTGAAATGAAAGTGGTTTATTATACCTACAGTTCTTGTAAAACCCGCAGCATTTTGCGAGCTTTGTGTTGTAGTAGTCAATCCAGCTCTACTCTTTGCTCCCCAGTCCAATAGTGTCATTGTGTGGGACCAACAGTCAGGTCCAAGCTGTGCCGGAGGAACCAGCCTCTGACTTCTGCTGTCAGTGACACATCAGTCTTGGAGCTTTTATTATCAGCTGGGAGACAGAAATTTGTAGAGAACAGATGTCAGTTTCCAAAACCTTTGGTCCAAGGATAGAGACTCCATGACTATTTTTCCTGCCGATTGCTTAGCAGATTATTGAAAAAGGGGAGTAGACAAATCTGGAAGTTATGTACTATACTGTCAGTTGAGTATCTCACCCTCTCTCTTTTAAGATTATCTCCTTTGTTAAATTATTTTTTGGTTGTGTTTTCATGTAAGTGTTCTTTGGATAAATATTTCATGGTTGGTTTTTCTTTATAACCTCAGGCATGAGTCTGTAACTAGTGTAAAAAAAAAAAAAAACACTCCTGTATGGTAATAATAAACATCCAAATACATTCAACAGTTATTTTAGATATAAGTTCTTCAAGAATTGGAATTATTTGTTGATGTCTAATGTTCCTAAAATGAGCCAAGGTTTCTGACAGTATCATTGTCTTTTTATCTATATTCTTTTTTCAACCCTTTTCCTCACCTGAGAGATGAGATCTGAAGTTTTGCTAGATGCATACAATAATTCAAATGTGTCAAATTTTCTACCATACTGTCTCTCACTGTATTAAGCATATTTGTTGCATAAATAACAGGATGAAGTATCTGTGGTGTAAATGTGCTGTTTTCAGCAGAACTTACAAGCAGATAATTTGGCCCAGACATGACAGCAAATCTTTCGTCTAAAATGTCGATATTGCACTAGAGTCCAATTATTTTTATACTCTGCTAATCCTCTTTCATTTTTTACAGTGTTACAGCAGGCTTCTATAAAAAGGCTATTGGTAACATCTCAGTGGGGATGCCTCTTTATTGTGCATTTTTAAAAGACTTACTGGCTCCTGAAAAAATAAAGATCAGTAGGTAATGCTGAATTCATGAAAAATGTTAGTCTTAAAAAAAATCAAAATAACCAACCTATAAATGCATAATGTAGTCCTGGTTATCCTGCTGCTTGCAGAAGTTAAAGAAGAATAAAAATAAATAAAAATCTTGATACATAGTTGATTCGTCATTCCAGAGAAAAAGGTCTGTTCTTATCCCAGATCAAGAATGGACTGTGCAGTACTTGTCACTAAAATGTCTATGCATTGTCCTTAATTTTGTCCACCAAGTGCATTCATAAATATAATAAAAAATATACTGAAAGTGTAGTGAACATTATTCAACTTTTGGGTAAAGGTAATTTGAACTTTAAGTTAGGTAATTAAACATTAGAATATGATGCTAGTTGTTTAAAACATACAAATTAAACCAAACTTAACACCTAATCTTGCAATATTCTTTTGCTCACTAAGAGATTTTTTTAACCTTTGTCTTTCTTTGAAAGAACCTTTGTCTTTGTCCAGAAGAAAACCCTGTTTTTTACAATCTTAATTTAAACTTTTACTTGTCAGTTTTTAAAAACAGAAAAGGCAAAAACAAAATAGTCTGTTATTTCATGAACCAGAAATAAATTCCAAAATTGCGGTCAATCTAAATCTATTTTTCAATTACTTTTGAATGATAAGCAATTTAAATTTGCAAAAACATTCCAGAGTTTAAAGATGTTGCTACAGACAGTTAATAAAGATTTCATCACTTCAGTGTAAATGTAAAATGTATACTGTGTTTTAAATATTAAAAATTAAGAGAAAGGAACGTATAGGAATATTTGGGGGGTTCATTTTTGATGGTACATTGGACAAGATATATAAGAGCTTAAACGATAAATGAAAGAGACAAACATTATGCATTCCTGTCTCATATCAGTGCAAAACTGTTTTTAAAAAAATGCTTCTTCATACACACAATACCATTGCAGTGGTCTTCCCTCTGCACCTCTGGAGAACCTATTGTTACACAGTACTTCTTGTAACAGATGTTAGCTAGAACTCCTAAGTTTTTTGCTCAAAATTACTTTTTTTGTTGTTTGTTTGTTTGTTTTTATTGCATCCAAACCCCAGGATATGCTGTACTAATCCAGTAGAGCTGTGTGGCACTATGAGAGACGTTCAGTTGATGTTTCAGAAGCTTATTAGCACTGGAGATGTTCTTTATCAGATCGTTCAGCTAATTATATCACTACCTACTTGAGATGTAATTTATATAACATGTTAGATTGGAACTATTCTCTATGTTATTTGGCTTGAAGTGTACATTAAATATAATACCAAGAGAATCAAAGCAATTTTAGAGATTTCCTCTCCTAATCATGTTTTTACTAATGATAGTTAAGAATGAATGTAAATCTTACTGAAAGCCCTCAGCCAAGGGCTCAGGTGCCGAAGGAACAGGCCAGAAATGGAATTTTTAATATATTCTTATTTATTTAATCTGGTATACAGTCTGCTTTCCAGTTTCACATGAATAAGTGCATCTGTCTTTCACGCAGTTCTTGCCTGTATGCTGCAGGCAGAAGAGAGCCAGCACAGGACAGGGAAAAAGAACCCCACCTTTCCTGTATCATCACACATTAAAACTGGCACTTGCAGGAGTTTTAGTTACAGAGAAAAAAAATAAAAAGTTGCTTTTACTATTTCACTGTCAGGTTTTCTGCCAACTCTGACTGATTTCTTTAAGCAATCTTGTGTCAAAAGCCTCTGTGCTCCTGTGTGATTACTTGAGGTAAAATGAGTGCCGGTTATCAATAAGAACATAGCATATTCTTGTCCAGCATGAATGCTGTACGGGTGGACTAGAATAGTAGAAACTTCAAGGACTATCTTGGGATTCTTTGAAAGCTGAATCTCCATTTTGCAGTTTAGCTGCAAAGTCACTGGGAATCGAGTCCTGAGGCCTGGAAAAGTCCTTTGATCTTTGAGTTCAGCACATTTTTTTTTACCTTGGCATAGTAACTGATGCCTGTATTTGCCTGTATAATAGTAGCCTGGTTTCTGAACATCTGACCAAAACCTTCACTGAGTTTAGAAGCTACAGTCATGTAGAGTAAAAGCTATTTCATTTTCTGTGGATATAGATGTATTTTATATATATATATATATATATATGATATTTTGCAATTTATTCTTAATTCAACACGAATGTCTTTAAACTTAATGTGTCCATCTTTTTTTTTGAGTAATTATATGAAAAGCATTACTCTTTTGATGTAAACTGATACAGAACTTTCTAATACTTATTAATGAGATGACAGTTCATGTGGAAAAGATTCATTTATTTTCAGCTTTTATCAGTCTAATACTTATCATATACTAAGAAAGCATAATTCCTAAAAATTCCTACTCATTCTACTCTCCCTACCCAACTGCAAATTTGTTTTTGAAGTGCATAATGTGTGTGATTAAATAAAAGAAACTGAAAATGAGTGAAGAAATTACATTATCTAGCCTTTTTAATAGAAGAATTAAAATAGCTGTTTAGCAAAATGGAGTAATTTATCACTTACTTAGTGATAAATTACCTAGTGTTCCCTGTAACTCATTTATCACAAGTGGCAAGTATCATTGTTTTATTCTAATCTGAGAGGGTGGGTAGGGATCAAACGCTTACATTTCAGTGTTCATACCTCTTGTAATTAGCAACTAATTTAATCGTGATTGTTTATAAAATAAAACAGGACCTATAAAACCTTTCAGAGTTTGTCTTCTACTGGAACATGGTATTATACATGACTTTATATCATTTATGTGGTTAAATCCTTGCTTTCAGGTGGAATTTTAATTTACACTTCAGTCCACTCAAGTATATAATAGCTTTATTTGTATGTTGGATACAAGTAGTACATCTTTGTTGCCCATAATTTCAGTTGTAGTATCCTTTTACAAAATAGAGCATGCAGTCAGAGTGCAGTTCATAAACAGATTATGGTAGTCCAAAGTAGTTGGTTAACACGAGAGTGCCAAATCAAAGTCTGACTTCTCTTGTCTTTTTTTTTTCTGAGCTCAGAATTTGCTTCTGGAGAAAGGCTTGAGACAGTTTAGACTCCTTTGATCTTCGGAGTGAATAGACACTTGTACTGAATTTTTCTGTCAAAATATAATTTAAAATAATAAAAAAAAATCCTAGAGGAAACGATTCTACCTTCTTTCAGAATAAGTTGCTCATGTTTCTCAAATGTTCTGTTCTTGTGTTATGTCAGTCATGATTTTTCTCCTAATGGATGTGCATTACTTCTCCCTCCCTTCTTACTTTATTAGCAGAATAATGTGACCACTAAAATCAAAACATGTTTTAGAATGCTTTCTGGAGCTGGTAACTACTTTTTTTTTTTTTTTTTTGGGCGGGGGGGATTATCTGTCTTCATCATTCTGTAACAATAGCTGTTTCCAAATGAGAAAGAAAATTCCTATTCAAAGTGTAAGTGTGGTTATTTGCTTTTAACAGTCTATGACTGACTTTTTTTTTGTTTGCTGATTTACATATAATAAAAGCTTATTCATATTCAAAGTTTGCTTAAGTATTACAACAGTAGGTTACACAATGTGTTTGAGTGTATGCTTACAAATACAATACTCAACAGTGATTTCAGTTCCTGCTAGAGAATCTATTGCAGCATCATGTATTCCTTTCAGTGTTATTAATAGGGAAGAGAGCCAGGGAGAGCAAAAATTGTTAAGAAACAGGAGCAAGTTCCTAGATTCATGAAATCATGAATCTCATTTCTTCCCCAAATTGTTCCCTAGGACTTTTCTTACAGTATTTCTTTAGAGGCCAACAGTTGTTGGAAAGGAACAAAACAATGTAAGGAAGGGTAAGGAAGAGTGTGAGATTCTCCTGTAAAAAAATAAAATTATTTATCTGTGCTTAAATGACATGGGAACAGAAAATTGATCATCTATAGCAACATCAGTACTTTTTCAAATTAATTCAATGCATATCAGTGAAGTAGACACCTGTACTCCTTTTGAACTAATAATTTCTTTGGCATTATCATATTTTTATCATTTGCTGTTATATAATTTGGTTTTGTACTTAAGTGTTAAATTTGTTAAGCTTGTTAGCGTAGCAACCACATAACCACCAAGTGATTATATGAAGGTGCTTTATTCAGCGCTGGAAGCCGGGGCAGGTGCCCAAATCTGGCTTCAAGTCCCGTTACTTCCCAGCCATTATTTATACATACAATATTGCGTCAGGTATACATATTCATTACAGGTTGCAACATCAGCCTCGCTTTTCATTCTAATTAGCTCCCCTCCCCTTTGCACATGCGTGGCGCACTCTGGTGGTCGTCCAGGTGGTCGTCCAGATGAAGTAAGGAGTCTTCCTCTCCGCTGAACTCTTTCACCTTTCTCACTCGACGCATGCTCCCTTCGCTCCTTGATTCTGCTTCAACTCATTTCATCATCTCCAGGCCCTTATCCAAGGTCAGGTTGCACCTATTCCCTCCCAGGGTTCCCCTTCAACGATTCCTTTAAATGTTCAGTGTACTCCCTAGGTTTCCAGTATACATAGATTACTTGATAATGTAAGTACATTTAATAATATTTAATTATACCGTATGATCCATCACCTGAGAAACATTAATAGAACATCCATTCGATTCTCCCCAACACTAACATTTCCCCCCTTTGAAAATACTTCACTCATACCAAGAGCAAGTATTTTCATTACTATTAAAACATAATTATATACATCCTGTTTACCGGTAACATGCATATTCGGGTTCGGTTCAGGAGACTCATAAGGTTTTCCATACATGATTTCATAGGGACTTACTGACATCCCACTTCTTGGCTTTATTCTAATTCTTAGCAAAGCTATCGGTAAGGCCTGTGGCCACTGTATCTTAGCCTCCTGACAGATTTTGCTTAATTGTCCTTTTAAAGTTTGGTTCATCCTCTCTACCTGACCACTAGATTGAGGCCTCCATGGGGTATGTAAGTTCCAGGTAATTCCCACTAACCTACTAACCTCCTTAACCACATTGGCAATGAAATGTGGTCCCCTGTCTGAAGAAATACCCAACGGTACACCAAATCTAGGGATTATTTCCCGTAGTAACCATTTTACCGTTTCCTTTGCTTGGTTGGTGCGACAGGGAAGGGCCTCCGGCCATCCTGAAAAAGTATCAACCCCTACCAATAGGTATTTATAACCTCTTGCTTTAGGCAGTTCTACGAAGTCTATTTGCCAGTAATCTCCAGGCTCTATCCCAGCTCTAGTTCTTCCCATCTCAGCATGTTTCCTTGCTACCGGGTTATTCTTTAAGCAAAGCTCACATTTTGACATTACTGACTTTGCCATTGTTAACATGTGTACCGAGATGACACCTCGTTTCAAATAGGTCACCATTGCTCCTGCACCCCAGTGACATTCATTATGTTTTATTTGTAAGATTCCTCGCATTACTATAGGAGGCACTATAAGTTGTCCTGTCGCAGTCACATACCAGCCGTCAGGATTCTTCTGGGCCTTCATCAAATTTGCAAGTCTCTCATCTTCTGCTGAATACTTTGGGTTTTTAGGTAATTTGAAACAAGAGAGGCCTACCTTCGATGGAATTAGAGCCATTACTTTCCGTACTTCACGCGTGACCTTCCGGGCCGTCAAATCTGCCAATCTGTTACCTTCTGCAATCTCTGACATCCCTCCTTGATGAGCTTTACAATGCATTATGGCCACCTGTTGGGGTTTCTGTACAGCTGTTATTAATTTCAATATTTCTTCCTGATATTTTATATTAGTCCCTTATGAGGATAGCATTCCCCTTTCTTTCCATAATGCCCCATGTACGTGGACTACCCCGAATGCATATTTTGAATCTGTCCAAATATTCACATTCTTACCCTCGCTTAGTTCCAGGGCCCGCATCAGGGCGACTATTTCTGCTCGTTGGGCTGAAGTCCCCGGAGGTAGGGAATTTGCCTCAATCACTACCTTTGATGTAGTTACTGCGTATCCTGCATAACGAGTCCCATTTTCCACAAAGCTGCTTCCATCCGTGAAAAGTTCCCAATCTGGTCTCTCCAGAGGCTGATCTTTTAAGTCTGTTCTGCTGGCATAGGTATGTTCGATGATCTCCACGCAATCATGACTGAGGTCTCCTTCCCCCGTAATTGTTCCTAGAAACACTGCTGGGTTCAATAGGTTAGTAGTTCTTAAGATTCATTCGGCTGGGCGATAGCCAATGGCCCCCCTTTTGCCTGTATTAAAAGGACTGTGGCTGCCACGGCCCTTAAACACGAGGGCCATCCGGCGCTTACCGCATCCAATTGTTTAGAAAAATACCCCACAGGTCTTTTCCAGCTCCCAAGTCGCTGGGTCAGTACTCCTAATGCCAATCGTTGTCTCTCATGCACAAACAGCTGAAAGTCCTTTGATAAGTCCGGCAAGCCCAAGGCAGGCGCCTTTATCAGGGCTTCTTTTAATTTCTTAAAGGCCTCTCGTTGTGGCTTTCCCCAGGTAAATGTACAGGCCTTTTGGGTTTCATAGAGGGGCTTTGCTATGAGTCCATAGTCTATTACCCACAGTCTACACCACCCGGCCATACCTAGGAAAGCCCGTAGTTCGTGCAGATTTCGCGGCTCGGGGATTTCACAAATAGCTTGTATTCGGTTAACTCCCAATTTTCTTTGTCCTTGAGAAATTTCACATCCCAAATAAATTACTGTTGTGCACGCGATTTGTGCCTTTTGTTTAGAAACCTTGTACCCATTTAGTCCCAATTGATTCAAAATATCAACAGTTACCTGAATACATTCTGACTCTCCTTCGGTAGCTATTAATATATCGTCCAAATGTTGTAACAGCAGGTATCGATCCTTTGGTACCTGAATTTGTCCTTGGTTAATCCAGTCTTCTATTTCTTTAGCTAGTTGACTGCCGAAGAGGGTCGGGCTATTCTTGAATCCTTGAGGCAACCTTGTCCAGGTTAGTTGCATCTTTCGTCCGTTCCGTGGATTTTCCCATTCAAAAGCAAAAAGTTTTCTACTATCCTTGTCAATGGGTATGCAGAAGAAGGCATCTTTTAAATCAATTACAGTAAACCACTTATATTTTTCTTTTACAGATGTTAACAATGTATAAGGATTAGCCACCACTGGGTGAATATCTTTTGTTATTTCGTTTATTGCCCTAAGGTCCTGCATTAGCCTGTATTCCCCATTAGGTTTCTTTACCGGGAAAATTGGGGTATTATATTCAGATTTGCATTCCTCCAGAATGTGGTAGCTAAGAAATTTATCTATAATCTTTACTATCCCTAGCCTAGCTTCTAGCTTCAACGGGTACTGTTTAATCCGTACCGGTCGGGCCCCTTCCTTAAGTTCAATTTTTACTGTCTGGGCTAGTTTTGATTTTCCAGGCTATTTCCAACAGCCTATCCAAATTTCTCAAATCTGCACCTTCTAACTTTTGCAATTTCTTCCTAATATCCTCTTGGGCTTGTCCCAAGAAAATGAGTGCTAATTGAGCTTTAGCTTGCTCAGTCTCTACGTCTAAATCTGTATATTTCTTAGCAGTTTCTTTCAATCTCTCTAAAAAGGCGGAAGGTAATTCCGCTTTTTCTTGCCTGACATTATACAATTTTGATCAATTTATGGTCCGGGGCATGGCATTCTGTACCCCGATTTGTACCCAATCTTGATATCTCTTCAGCCTCCTTATTCCATCCCCTGTGTTATAATCCCATTGGGGATCCTCGGTGGGGAAGTTTTGATCCAGGTTTCCAAGCACTAATCCATTACGTATATCTTCTCGGGCTCTCTCTCTGGCTGCCCGTAATACCATGTCCTTTTCTGTTGAATCCATCAAAGTATCCAGGATCACCTGGAGATCATCCCAATCGGGATTTTGGGTTTTAATTATCATTTTCATTATCCTAGCTACTTTATCTGGGTTTTCCCTGTAGGTGCCGGCTGCTTGCTTCCATATCATTAAATCCCCAGCTGAAAAAGGCACCTTGACATATACCGGTCCTTCTGTCCCCACTCCTTGCCTGAGGGGAGCGATTATTTTCCCTCCCTCTTCATTTATAGTTTCTCCTGCCCTTCGCTGTTGCCGGGTCCTATGTGACACGGGGAGACTAAAATCAGGGATTCTCCATCACTACTGCTATCTTCCTTTTCTCTTTTCCCTCCCTGTCCTGGCTCTTCCGGCGGAGCCGACGGCGCAACTTCCAGATCAATATTTCCATTATTATATTATTATATTATATTATTATATTATTATATACATTATTATATTATTATATACATTATTATATTATTGTATTATATTATTTCCCATAATACTTATTATTCTCTATTGCCTGATGCTGTATACAGCGTCCCTCCTTAGTACATGCACAACAACGTTCCTCAGTTTAAACTTCAAGCACCATTATTCCACAAGCATGCTGCCATTCAGGCTTTCGGCGCAAATAAAAGAATAATTCCACATACGGCAGTTCATCATATTTTCCTTCCCACTTACAAAATAGCATTAATTGTAAGATTGTATTATATTGCAATGTTCCATTCTCAGGCTAAGTTTCTTGGTCCTCTAGTTTATACTGTGGCCACCAAATATTACAATAATCAATCAGCTTTCCTTTCCGCATTTCTTGACCAAAACCTCCCTCTTTCCAGTGTGCTAGCAAACACCCCAGCGGGGATGTCCGCGGGATAGGTACATCTTTTCCCAGAATTTCTTTAATCTTTTTCATTTTGAGCTTATGATACGGACCCAAAAGCTGCCGGAGCAGCAACACACTCTCCCGAAAGCTGCCGGAGCAGCAACACACTCTCCCGAAAGCTGCCGGAGCAGCCACACACTCTCCCAAAAGCTGCCGGAGCAGCAACACACTCTCCCAAAAGCTGCCGGAGCAGCAACACACTCTCCCGAAAGCTGCCGGAGCAGCAACACACTCTCCCGAAAGCTGCCGGAGCAGCAACACACTCTCCCGAAAGCTGCTGGAGCAGCAACACACTCTCCCAAAAGCTGCCGGAGCAGCAACACGCTCTCTCGAAAGCTGCCGGAGCAGCAACACACTCTCCCAAAAGCTGCCGGAGCAGCAACACACTCTCTCGAAAGCTGCCGGAGCAGCAACACGCTCTCCCAAAAGCTGCCGGAGCAGCAACACACTCTCTCGAAAGCTGCCGGAGCAGCAACACACTCTCTCGAAAGCTGCCGGAGCAGCAACACGCTCTCCCAAAAGCTGCCGGAGCAGCAACACACTCTCTCGAAAGCTGCCGGAGCAGCAACACACTCTCCCGAAAGCTGCCAGAGCAGCAACACACTCTCTCGAAAGCTGCTGCAACACACTCTCCCGAAAGCTGCCGGAGCAACAACACACTCTCCCGAAAGCTGCTGGAGCAACAACACACTCTCCTGAAAGCTGCAGCAACACACTCTCCCGAAAGCTGCAGCAACACACTCTCCCGAAAGCTGCCGGAGCAGCAACACACTCTCCCGAAAGCTGCAGCAACACACTCTCCCGAAAGCTGCAGCAACACACTCTCCCGAAAGCTGCTGGAGCAACAACACACTCTCCCGAAAGCTGCAGCAACAACACACTCTCCCGAAAGCTGCTGGAGCAACAACACACTCTCCTGAAAGCTGCAGCAACACACTCTCCCGAAAGCTGCAGCAACACACTCTCCCGAAAGCTGCCGGAGCAGCAACACACTCTCCCGAAAGCTGCAGCAACACACTCTCCCGAAAGCTGCAGCAACACACTCTCCCAAAAGCTGCTGGAGCAACAACACACTCTCCCGAAAGCTGCAGCAACACACTCTCCCGAAAGCTGCCGGAGCAGCAACACACTCTCCCGAAAGCTGCCGGAGCAGCAACAGCACACTTTCCAGAAGCTGCCGGAGCAGCAGTGTGCTTTCCCAAAAGCTGCCGGAGCAGCAGCGTGCTTTTCGCAAAAAAAGCTGCCGGAGCAGCAGCAGCACGCTTTCTACATACCAATAATACCTGGTGCTGACCCTTCAGCACAAACCAATACAGTTACCAATGCCGAACCTGCAGAGCTTTCGCTCTGTCTAACGGACGGCGCCTAGGCTTACCCCGGGAGCTCCCTGCCCAACCGAGCGTGGCTTTCGCCGCGTCTGACCGGCAGGCTTTCCCAACCAAATCGGTACCGAATACCCAAAGTTGAAAGCACCTTTGCTTACCACTCCAGTGGTACGTCGTGAGCAGCGGAGGTCGGTCGTGGTCGACTGCTCCCCGAGAATCCCTCGGTGCCGGCTGGAGCGAAACCGAGACACGATCCGCCTCAGCAGTGCCCACGCTGTCCCATCTGGGTCGCCAAAATGTTAGCGTAGCAACCACATAACCACCAAGTGATTATATGAAGGTGCTTTATTCAGCGCTGGAAGCCGGGGCAGGTGCCCAAATCTGGCTTCAAGTCCCGTTACTTCCCAGCCATTATTTATACATACAATATTGCGTCAGGTATACATATTCATTACAGGTTGCAACATCAGCCTCGCTTTTCATTCTAATTAGCTCCCCTCCCCTTTGCACATGCGTGGCGCACTCTGGTGGTCGTCCAGGTGGTCGTCCAGATGAAGTAAGGAGTCTTCCTCTCCGCTGAACTCTTTCACCTTTCTCACTCGACGCATGCTCCCTTCGCTCCTTGATTCTGCTTCAACTCATTTCATCATCTCCAGGCCCTTATCCAAGGTCAGGTTGCACCTATTCCCTCCCAGGGTTCCCCTTCAACGATTCCTTTAAATGTTCAGTGTACTCCCTAGGTTTCCAGTATACATAGATTACTTGATAATGTAAGTACATTTAATAATATTTAATTATACCGTATGATCCATCACCTGAGAAACATTAATAGAACATCCATTCGATTCTCCCCAACACTAACAAGCTGACAGTACTTATCTGTTTTCTTTGAATGCCTGTATGATTCATTTATATAAGTAGTGCAGAAAACCCATTTTATGCAAGTGGGAAACAAATTAAGGTATAAAATTTGGAGAATAAATGCATTATTTTTGAATTTTCTGTCTTAAGATCCAGTGACTGATAAATTCAGGAAAGGATTTAGGTTGGCCTTCTAAAATGGCAGTATGCTGAGAAACCTTGTGCATGATGCATCCTGAGATAGTTCTGGGTTCAGTCATACATCCATATGCAGACCCTCTGTGTAATGGCAAGCCATTATTTTGCTATTATTGTGAAGTTTCCAGCTTTTGATGTTTACTACAGAAGTAGCAGTTTAGAATGACTTGCTTTGTAGTATTACGCATCCTTGTTAATTATTTTGTCTACATGCTGTTTTGGTAAAGTTTTCCCTGGTTGAACTACTCTGTGAAAGACTGTAAATAAGAAGGTGGCACAATGGATAAATTTTTGAATTTTAAATTACCATGAAATGGAGCACAAAACAGTACATCTGGGAACATACTAGAGTCTGGTTTGAAATAGTTCATATATTCAGTCCATAATATTAATATTTTGGAGATTTTGTAGCGGGAACATGGCTTTTAGAAATAGGCTATCAATGGTTTCAGCTTATTTCCTCTTTGAAAATAATTCTTTTGGTAGGTAGACAAAAGAATAGACAGCACTTCACTAGTTATTGTTTGTATAGTATCGAATAATGGTTTGTCACATGACATGTATCCTTGAAATTTGTTTAATAATCTTATTTTAAGATTTCTTGTTTATTTTTCCTTAGAGAAATGTTTCAGCCATTATCAAATAGCTTTGATTTATCCTGTCTGGATGATTTCATTTCTCTGGTCTGTCGTCCCATTACTTTTGATACATAATAAGGTCAAAGCATCCAGTGGTATGCATTTGATTTGAATCAGGCAAGGGTACAGGATCAAATTATGATCAAATCAGCCAGACTTATTCTGTGGTTTAATACTGCCAGGAAGGAGGTTACATATGCAGTAAAGCTAAACATAGTGCTTATGTAGGATTGCAGAATCTGCTATGAGAAATCTGCTAAAGCCTGTGGAAGTATTTCTTCTGGCCATTTGATCAAACTCTAAGAACCTAAATGAACCTCTAGCGAAGTGAATGTTAAAACTATCGTTGACTTTAGTGGGAAAGAAGGTAAATTCTAAGGAAATAAGAAATATGCCTTTCCTGCGCTCGCGTGTGCTATAATGAGACATGCTTCTTGTCTGAAGTCTTTCTATGATACGAATAGATCCCATGTCTTTATATATTCATAATCAGCTATTTGGGATTGTAACTGCAGTAATATACAGTAATTTACAGTACTCAGAATTCATAATGAAAACATGTTATACTCAGTTATTGGGTTCATATTATCTAGTGTTTTTCTATGTAGGTAATTACATTTTAATCATTAAATGAAGTGCAACACTTCATGCTGGCTAGAATGACTGCCATACATTTTTAATGGTTTCTCTAAGTGTCATTAAGTGATAATTTGAAAAAAATAAATAAATCAACACCCATTAATAGACACAATTCATTATTAATAAAGTCTGTTCTTAATTCGCTTTTAAAAACAACAAAAGGGTGCTATGAAATGCTGTAGTGATAGATTATAACTGCTTCTTATATAAAACATACAAATATATTTTAATAATTTTGTTGAATCTGTTCATTCTAAATGCATTTCTTAATAAAAGTAAAAGACTACATCTGCATGATAGAACTAGAGAGTTGATACAAGTATCATAGACTCATTTAGATTGAAAAAGACCCTTAGATCATCAAGTCCAACCATCACCCAACACTACCAAGTCCACCACTAAGCCATGTCTCTAAGCACCACATCCATATATCTCTTAAAGGGATGGCAACTCTACCATTTTCCTGGGCAGCCTGTTCCAATGCATAACCATTTTTTTCCATACAGAAATTGTTAGATATGTAATCTGAACCTCCTCCGGTGCAACTTGAAGCCATTTCCTCGTATCCTATCACTTGTCATATGAGAGGAGCGACCAACACCCACCTCACTACAACCTCCTTTCAAGTAGTTGCAGAGATCACAACTCCTCTGATCCTCCTTTTCTCCAGATTAAACAATCCCAGTTCCTTCAGCCATTTCTCATAAGTCTTATTTTTAGTGCCTTCACCAGCTTCATCGCTCTTCTCTGAACCTGTTCCAACAACTTAAGATCCTGGGATGGTTAATTAACAGTAACTCGTTACAGCTTTTCTGTTCTTCATCTGATGATGGACAGAACATTTTGACTTTTATGTGTCTTCTAAAATGTCAAAGCAAGATAATTCTGTAAGCCGACTTCCTTTTTTTTTTTTTTTTTTTTTTTTGCATCTTTGTTAACTTACACTGAAACTGTACAGTGGCAGATCTGTGGTTCTTTTACCTTCTATTTTCCCATTTCATAGCCAGGTATGGCAAACAGCATTGCAGTTGCTGTGTTTCTCATCACTTTCCAAATGGCAATGCCCTTTTGAGGGCAAAGATGACTGAGCTTGAATCTAAGTGATCATGAAGAGGGGTTTTAGTTTCTTGTGAGGAATGCATTATTCCAAAGTCTGGAGAAATGCAGAGATGGATTATGACTGCCTTCCCTCTGTAGTGGGTTTGCGTGTCAAGGTTTTGGTGGCAGGGGTCCATAGGTGTGGTTTCTGTGAGAAGAATCTAGAAGCTGCCCCATGTTCGGTAAGGGCCCCACTGCTCACGAGAGCCAAGCCAATAAGCGATGTTGTTTTGCGCCTCTGTGAGAGCATATTTAAGACAGGGAAAAAAAAAAAAACAACACTGCACCACACAGCAGCTGGGAGAGTGAGAGGAGTGAGGAACAGCCTTGCAGGTGCCAAGGTCAGTGAAGAAGGCGGGGGAAAGGTGCTCCAGGCGCCAGAGCAGAAGTCCCCTGTGGCCTGTGGCGAGGCCCCTGGTGAAGCAGGCTGTCCCCCTGCAGCCCATGGAGTACCACAGTGGAGCAGGGTTCCACGCTGCAGCCCGTGGAGGAGACCACAGTGGAACAGGTGGACCTGCAGACAGAGGCTGCAGCCTGTGGAAGATCCCTGCCGGAGCAGATTCTGGGCCAGACCTGTAGCCCGTGGAGAGGAGACCACGCAGGAGCAGGTGACCTGGCAGGAGCTGCTGCCTGTGGGGGATCCAGGTTGGAGCAGTTTGCTCCTGAGGGATGGACTCTGTGGTACGGACCCATATCTGGAGCAGTTCTTGAAGAGCTGCTGCCTGTGGGAAGCCCACATAGGATCAGTTCAGCAAGGACTGCATCCCATGGGAGGGACCCTACAGCACAGGGGACGAGAGTGATCGAGAAGGAGTGGCGAAGAAGCACTGTAGACTGTCCATAATCCCCATTCCCCCGTTCCCTGGCGCTGCTCGGGGGGAGGAGGTGGAAGAGGGTGGATGGGGGAGGGAAGGTGCTTTTGGTTTCTTTCCTTTGTTTCTCACTTCTCTAGCTTGTTAGTAATAAGCAATAAATCTTACTATCTCCCTATGCTGAGTCTGTTTTGCCCGTTATGATAATTACTGCGCAATCTCCCTGTCCTTATCTCAACCCTTGAGCCCTTTTCATCGCATTTTCTCCCCGTTCCTCTTTGAGGAGTGGGGAGTGAGAGAGCGGTTGTGGTGGAGCTCAGCTGCCCACCCGAGTAAAACCACCACACCCTCGCACAATTTCTGTATTTTGTTCAGTTTGGCCAAACAAGAATAATGTCACAGTTATTATTTGAATTCACACCATTGATGTCTTTTCAAACTATCTAGAAACAGTTGTGTTACGATACTTCCATTGGAAAGTTATTATATGCTTTTTTTTCCACTTTCAATCAGTTTGAAACCAGCAGTTTTCAGATTCATTCTTCTATACACTAAGTGTGTTTTTATGGGTACCAGCTGCCCCTGAAAGAGTTCTTCAATAGTTCTTAACTGGCAGCATCTACTGGAAAATGTGATGAGTATCTAGTTGAGTAACCAGACAGAGACTAATGAGTATCTCATTAGGTACTATTCAAACACTGAGACCATTTGTCTGTCACATTATTAATAGCAATGAAACTCACTTGAACAAAAAACAAATTTCTTCTTTTGTTAAGTATTGATACCAGAAGTGAATATTCTTATTTACCAAAATGTTGTTGAATCATTTCAGTGTTTCTAGCCTTAGCTTCCTAAAAGCCGTTTACATCAACATGCTCAACTGATTGAGTTTTACTGAAAACATAGTAACTAGTGTAAAAAGAAAGGGAATTGCTTCTGTACCTACAGCCAGAACATGCTTAGAGTATAGGTGAAGTTTGATTTCTCTTTAGAAATAAAATAGTGAAATGATCACGGAGGTTTGCCATGTCAGCAAGTAATTTGTTGAGGTTGCTAGTATTACTAACAAAAGAGTGAAGTTTTTGCTGTGAGGAGAAACAAAAATGTGGAAAATAATGTTTTAAAGAATGAGAGCTGCAGGAACAATAACAGAGCCGCAGGACGGTTGAAGTTGGAAGGTCATCTGGCCCAACCCTCTTGCTCAAGAAGGGACACCTAGAGCAGGTTGCCTAGAACCATGCCCATGCAGCTTTTGGATATCTCCAAGGAGGGTGACTTTACACCCTCTCTGGACAATCTGTGCCAGTGCTCTGTCACACTCACACTAAAGAATGTTTTCCTGATGTTTAGATGGAACCTCTCATGTTCCTGTTTGTGCTCATTACCATTTTTCCTGGCATTGGTTATCACTGAAAAAGAGTCTGGCTCTGTCTTCTTTGCATCCTCATTCAGGTATTTACATTTATTTATGAGATCCCCCTCCGTCCCCAAGGATGATCATGGGGAGGCCGACTCACTTGTAGCTTCCTGGATTTTTCTTCTCGCTCTTCTTGAAGTTAGGAGTGATGTTTGCTTTCCTCTAGTCTCTCCCAGTCACCACATTTGATCAAAAATTATCAAGATTGCCTTACAATGATGTCTGCCTGTTCCCTTAGCACTCATTGGTGCCTTAAGTTGTTTCTTTAAAAATATGAAATGATACACAAATCTTGACAGGTACACCGTTTGTTTGTAAAGTAATTTAACTTAGTTATCATGTGGTATTTCACTACTACTGTCGTTAACCATTCAGACAGAATATTTCATAGAAGGCAAGATTGTTAAGTTTGAATTGATTTGTAAGTTTTTAACATGATTTTAATGAGAAAGATTGATGATAATGTGTTGTCAAAGATAGATAGATGATGGGGAATATCCGCACACTTTAGTACTGAATTTCTGATTATCTGTTGCTACTGAGAACACTTTGATAAGCATTTGATAAATAGTGAATTCCATAATATTGAAGAATCTAGACTAGAAAATGAAACAGATCTACCAGAATACTGGATTAAGCATGAAAACCTGAGATTTAGGTTTTTGTTTTGTTTTGTTTTTGTAATTAGGTTTATGGAATGCAGTAGTTTTGTCCATGTTTATCTAGCATATCGTATACCTTCATGCTTACCCAAATGACTGTCAAATACAAAAGCTACCAAATAAGGAAATACATTATATAGTCAAGAACCTTTAGCTAAATTACAGGTTTTGCTTGCTTTGTTCTTTCGTAATCAGTGTTTTTGTTAGAGCTGCTAAAATGCTACCTTCTGTAGACGTTATGTTAAAACACTTCAGTTGCTTTTGAAGAATCACAATGTTAAAAGTGATTTGGTGTGAAGAACTACAGACTCTGCAAAGTAATCCGTGTTCCCAGATAGATATTTTAAGACAAGACTACAACAACAATATCAAAAACCATGACGTTATCTAACATTGTGATGTGAACATGGTATTAACTGACTTCAACTTAGAGCAAATGCTGTTGCAATGCTACAGAGCAGTGTTGTACACATTTTCCTAATTAGATCTGAAGTAGTAGAGCTGTGCAGGTATTATACAGCATCTGGTAGAGCTGGTTAAATTTGTGTTTTAGAGATGTACAGTGTATGTCCAAGTGAGAATATTTTTTATGACTGTATTTGAATTCATGACATTTCTGATATGAAATGCATACAAAATGCCAGAAGAGGGTGGAGCGATTGGTGAGCCAGTTAGAGGTTGTGAAGGTGAAGTTGTCTTGTATCCCGTAGAGGGGAGGGTTAATCTCCTGACTGCAATGCATGAACACACTGTTGTCAGATGAGAAACTTTCCCAGTTATCTGAAGTATGGATTTGACCTACCTGATAAATGTGTGTGCTCTGATGCACTATTATCATACTTTAATGGAGGCCTGTTATGGATTTACAATGCAATGTCAGAGTGGTCAGGGGCCATGTGGTAATACTACAATGAATTCTGAAAACTGAATAAGCAAAACGCAATCCTACAATGTAAAAAAAAAAAAAAAAAAAAAAGGCATGTATGTTTTGGTAGGTAAAAAAAAAAGTAAAAAAATAAAGTTTGGGATAAGTATGGAATTAAAGGCTTTTTCCACATTCTTCATTTTTTTTCAACCAAAATATTTTTCTGACATAAAATATTATGATAAATTTTGACTTTAATTTCTTACCCCCCCCCCCCCCCCCCCCCCCCCCCCCCCCCAGTTTAGGCCAGTTTTTAAGCAAATTAATGCTATTTTTTTAAAAATTAAATGTTTCAGCATAACCTAAAGAAAAATAAATGCTAAAAACTGCCAACACTTCAGATTCAAACTTTACATGCCACTTTCTTGCCAAAATTAGTGGTTAAATTAAACCTCAGTTTACAAATTCTTCAGAGATTCACCAAATGGGGTACCTAATCATCCTAATCATCTTCATTCTAGTTTCTGCCATGTGAATTGGGGGAATCTTCATACACAAGTTGATTTTGATCAGCTCATGTATCAAGTGATGACATGTAATGTGAAGGAAAGCACTACAGTATTTCCATAACATTTGTTTAAGTAGCTTATATGAACATCGTAAAACGTACCAATTACTTTTTTAGTAATGTCACCAAAAAAAAAAAAGTAGTACAGACCTTATTATAGAAGCTGCAAGAATTGGGGAAGAGATCAAATAGTGAATTAAGTAGTGTACATACCATCATACATTGATTGAAGATGCTGCAGAAGAAGAAGAGTCCATAGGTTGACATTAGTAATCTTACTGAAAGTCAGTCAGATGGGACCCATATTAAACAGATGTTTTCCTATCCGTGAAGCTGATTTGATCTTTCCATGACAACTCGAGCTTCTTTTTTTTTTTTTTTTTTTTTTCCATTGAGGAGGTAAAGGGCTACTGATTTGGCCTTTTATTTTCTCCCTTAAGGAAAATTCAAGACTAAACTTTTTGACAGAAGTGAATACTTACAAAATAACATAATAGACACAGAAATGTTAACCTCTGTATTGGATGTCTGTAGCAAGGTATTGGTAGCAGGAGAGCAGGTGGTGGCCTCCCTGAGAAGAAGTCGGGACTGTCTATGGTAGACATAGCTGGTTTCAATGGCCCCACCACAGGGCAAAGTTGAGCCCATCAGCCAAATTGTTGGTGCCTCTAAAAGCATTAAAGAGATGGCAAAATACTGCCTGTCAGAAGGAAGGGAATGGAAAATGAGAGAGGAGTTGCTCCAATTATTGTAGCAGAGATTTAACTGCAGCCTGTGGAAGAGACCATGTTGGAGCAGGTATTTCTCTGCAGCTTGTGGAGGGCCCCATGCCAGAGCAGGTGGATATTTCCTCCAGGACCTGTTGCCAGTGAAATGCGTTAGCAGATTTATCCTGAAGGACTGCAGCCCATGGAGAGGACACATGGTGGAAGAGGGGAAAAGACTGAGGAGGAGGGAGCAGCACACAGGAGCTGGTGTGGACTGCCTACAGCCTCCATTCCCCATCCCCCTGTACTGCTCAGGGCAGGACAGGGAGAGGTAGAGGAGGCAAGAATGAAGCAGTGAAGGGAATAAAGTTGATCCAGTGGAAAAAAATGGGGAGAAGGCTTTGTTTTAATTTTTGTTTTTTTGTTTCTCACCTTCCAAAACTATTTTAATAGCAATAAATGAAAATGATTTTCTCCAAGCTGAATATGTTTGGCTTGTGATAGTAATTGGTAAGTGATCTCCCTGTCTTTATTTAATCCACAAGCTTTTCTATCTTACTTACCCCCGCTGTCCCCTTGATGAGGGGGAGTGAGAGAACAGCTGGGTGGGTGGGTGTCTGGCAGCTGGCCAAGGTCAACCCAACAACATCTAAAAGGTTTTTTTTTTTTTTTTTTTTTTAAGTCTGCATAAATTGTGGCTCTGTTTACAATATGAGACTATAATTTTGCTTTTGAATGAGCTTGCTCCTTCAGGCCCTTCTTTGGGGAAGTTTTAAAAAATGTGCCTGGCATGCTGTTACAGTTCTATTCATTTTCACATCTGTGTGAGTGATCTGGTTTTGCAGAAGTAGTTTATATTGCATAATATTTATACATAAATATACTGCATGTTGATTCATTTATATTCTTTAGCTTTTTGTGTTTGAGTCATTAAATACATGGTAGATGTAGTTTTGTCCCAAGTTGCTGCATTTAATATTTATCATCTATTCAGTGTAGCTATTCATGCTGTTTTAGTATGCATTTGCAGTAAGCATCCATACCAAATAAATTTGCTCTTGAGCGTTTCATGCTTTTATTAAATATTCATTAAATGGGAGGCATGGTAGTCATGCGGTCCACTGCTTAGTGTATTGAAACCCTAGAAAATGCATTGTTTGTAAATTTTTTAAAACAAAACGAGCCGTGATTTTCCTCCTCTACTGAAACATGTTAGGGTCCGTGGCTCTTAGTCTAGTGTTGGGTTCTGCACACAAGGCTGAGAGTTTTTAAGATCTAGAGAATGGGTACAACAAATTCTGTATGTCCTTCGAGTATATTTGCAGTAAGTCTCTTGACCTGCTGTTTCTGATGGACTTGGATGATAGATAGGTATTTTCTTGCTTCTCTATTGTTGGCTATGTTAAAGGTAAAAATAAAGATTTTTGGACAGATTAAACAGACTAATTTTTGGCATCAGTCATGCAAGTAAAATCTAGCTCACATTTCAATCAAGTTCAACGGGGGTAAAATTTGTCCTAAGTGTAAGAAATTTATGCTCGATAAAAAGAAGTCTGGAAAAATGCCAAAGTTATTTTTAAAACCAGACTAATTTAACTGTTTTTTCTCTATGATAAGCCTTAGTCAGAACTTTTGTAAGAATGTAATTTTTGTCCAGAATGGAACCTGTGGGGAAAAAAAGGCTTTCTCAGGATTACCGTTCTCCAGAAGCCTGGAAGGGTGAGATAGCAGTTATGTTGTAACCCTTCTTACCATGCAACTGTTTATATTCCTAAGCCTATATTTATCTGAGTTCCTCACTAGAAAGGTGATAGTGTTTGTCCATGGAGGTACCAGCTGTCTGAATATTACAGAACTAGAGAAGCCTGGGTAGGATGTAGCAACGTTTTCATGCTACATAGCACCTACTGTATATTTATTGTACATAAGAAATGGCCAATATAAGCAGCAGTCTGTATATTGTGTATGATCATGTGCTTGTTGAAAGAGAGGGAACATCACTTAATCTGGAACTCAAGACTAGGGATTTTTGTTTGGTGTTTGTATCTTTTGAGAAAACCTCTAGCAAAATAGAGGGGAAAACCCTCCTTAAGGGTGCTCTGAGAGGTATTTGTTTATTTTTTAAAGTGTTTAATTACAAAATAGGCTTAGCTTGTTAAACCCAGGTGTGAATTTCCTTTTGCAAATCCTGGTAGTTTTATGTAGGCTAAGATACTTCTGAAGCCTGATTTGGTCATTGTGTGGAGCATATTAGATAAGTAGAGGCTACTAGACCATTTTTTAAATTTATATATATATTAATATATTTGTAAGAATATTATTATATTCATTACCATTTTATGCTTAAATATATACACATATATAAAGTGGTCTAATAGGATTTGCCTTCTGCTTCATTAAACAAACAAACAAAAAAAACTCCAAATAACTGCATCAAAGCAGTGAGATAGCACCTCAAAATAATTGTAGACCATTAATTTTTAATGTTTTTATAAAAAAAAAAAAAGTTCAATAAAAATGTAATCACTGAAGTCCTATTTATCTGATTTTACAGTGCTGTACTATTGAAAGTAAAATAGGCATTGCAAATACCTAGCTTTTTTTTTTTTTGTCCAGTCTGCTGTAGCGGGACCTAAGCAGATGAGACAGAACAACAGCAGACAGATAAGCCTGGAGAATTTTCCTAAAACTATGTTCTCACATCTGCTTTTTGTCTGCTCTGTCATTAACTGTTCTATTCTGTTCTCTTCTAAATTCATGCTGTTATTATTTCCTTTACCTGTGTATTTATGTTTGGGTCTTGTGCTGATGGTATGACAGACAGGTGTTTGCAGCTGTATTCTGGAGATTGAGTTTATAGCTCTTACATATTATGAAAACTGACATCCTCAGATTTTCATACCCATACCATTACACTACTCCAACATTTACAGATTTCCATTGAATTCTTACTAGCATTTATTATTAACTAAACATAAACAAATCCTGACTTTGCATATCTCCAAACCCTGTACACATTGTATAAGGTTGGTGTATATGTTTATCCGTAGGACTTCAGAGAAAACATAATCTCCATATATGTTATACTTTTCTGATGAGGCTGAAAACTTAGCTTGTCCTTTTTGTGTTTCTTAATCACCTTTAGGATAAACTAAGAAATAACCTGTATGACACATACATGCTAGTAAAGGTATATCTCAGAAAAACTATTTGTTTACTATTTCATCTTAACTTGTTGTTTAGCATGGTAGTAGGTGTAGGTTTGGACAAGTTATATTCTTAAATAAATGTTTTGTAGTTATTCAAGACCTTAGGCCAAAGCACTTTGAGATATCTAGGTTGATTCCTTTTGAGATGCTGTGATTTTAGTGCGGATGAGGAAGGAAAAGATCCAGGTTTTGACTGAAATAATGTTTTAGTTTGCATATTCTCCTAAATGCTGGATGCATTCCAGATCACATTGCTGATGCAGTATATTTTCTAAGTTTAATTGTACCCATAAAGGTTCTGTAAGAAAATACTATGTTCATAGAAAATCTTAGTTATCTTTTTTACTTCATGGATTTTGTGTGTTTTAAATTAATTACTTTTTGATATAGCGCTTACAGTAATACTGTTGAATTAGCTATATAAAAATAATCCATGAAAACAGCTTTGTAGTAAGTGCCAATGATTTATTTATTTATTTATTTATTTTTCCCCAGGAAAAGAAGAGTATATTGCAACATTCAAGGGATCAGAATACTTCTGCTATGATTTATCTCAGAATCCCATACAAAGTAGCAGTGATGAAATAACTCTCTCATTTAAAACACTTCAGAGGAATGGACTGATGCTTCACACAGGAAAATCAGCTGATTACGTCAATCTTGCACTGAAAAATGGAGCTGTCTCCTTGGTCATTAATTTGGGCTCAGGGGCCTTTGAAGCACTGGTGGAACCTGTGAATGGGAAATTTAATGACAATGCCTGGCATGATGTGAAAGTAACCAGGAATCTGCGTCAGGTAACAGTACAATGGA